>NW_021680342.1:1486165-1560865 GCF_001412515.2 Diachasma alloeum | reverse complement strand
GCCCCCCTGTTCTAACCGCTTTCCCCGTTCCTTTTTATCAAAATCACTCTCCCGGAATATCTGAGGAGTGTGACGGTTAGAAACTAGTACTACTCAAAATAATTTATTGGTACTTGTTTATCATCTCCCGCTTTTCCGCGGTCAACCCTACTCTCGGTTTTGACCTGGTGCGATACCCCCGGAGATCAACGAGCTCTCGGGGCAGATAGCAGAGGGCCCACACATCGTTACATACCAATGAAATACCCAATACTGGTATTTATTTAAATAATGCTGCTTGAGTGGCAGGCACTTGTGGTGGCGCCGATCAACAGAATTTTGAAAAAAAAAAAGAAGTATTTAGTCTAGACAAGCCACGGTGAAGTCCTCCTGGCAAATGTTACCGTTTGTAGCATGCACTTTTCTAACCAACTGGCTAAACGATGCACGAAGGGCGTGTCCTTCGAACCACTCGAGCGTTCCACAAGTGCTTCTGTACCAATTCAAAAGTCAACACTCCTTTCAACACTCGCACCCTTCTTTTCCTTGATTACTTTATTCTGTTGACGATTGGAGGCACTGAATAAACAGCGAAATCTTAATTGCCTTTAGTATTTTATAAATGGAAATTTAGAAACAAGAGAATATCTGCTGTGTCGCTAGAGAGGAAGTTGTTAGAGGGAATCGAAACAAGTAGTGAATGATTTTTAGGAGAAATCGACAGGGTTTGTTCCTTAAAAATGCGAAAATTTCGTAATTTTTGATTTATTAAACGCGAAAACTACGGAAATTTATGAAAAAAGTAGGTTTTTCTTGTGAATAATTCACGAATTTGTGACATATGACCTATGCGAATTTTTCAATATGACCTTTACTTCATGAGCCATTACTTCATGCTGTTGACAATTATATGCAATCATGGCGATCTCGATTGCCCAAGATGTTTAATCTGAATATCAAATAATAATCAACAATAGTTATCAAGTCCATGTGACATTCTGGTATACGCATAATCAATTTTTCTCCATTCTTGTACGGCTAGGAAAAAATTCGAGTGCCGGCACTCGAAATTTTATTGTAGAAAACGTGAATTTTTCCTCGCATTTCTGTGAAAATTTCACAGGAATCCCCTGAAATATTACCTTAATTGCACTAGAATTTTTCACAGCCGATCTATTGTGATTTCTTCCAGTGCTCGTACTAGAATGTTTCTAGAAAATTTCTCTCCGTGTAATATTTTTTTCTATGCGGGATGAAATAGCTATTTTCGTCACAAGGTCTAAAAAATCTTCTGACGAGTGTGAGTGTTGCAGACCGAGGCGAAGCCGAGGAATGCAATCACACGAGTGGGAAAAATTGTTTTCGGCCGAGTGACGAACATAATTTTTCTTCACAATATCCGTAAAACGACGCTCTACGGACACTTCGTGTCCGTCAAACGCGGTTTTACGGGCAGTGTGACGAAAGATGGAGTTCGACATTCGTGGGAAGTGTTCTTTGGCCCTTGGGCGGGCCACTCGGCTTCGGCTTCGGTTACCACACCTCCCACGGGTCAAAAAATACTTTCCATTTACAAGTAATCGAAAAGGCACATTTCGCCACAAAGTCAACGCAGCAGCAGTGACAAAAATGATTTTCCATCACTAAAAACTTGCTGCGTTTTTCCCCCAATTGCCCCCCCCCCCTTTCCAAAGCAATAAATTCTTCCTTAAAAAATTGATAACAATCCACTTCCTCACGTCCACATCGATCCAATAGCCATTCGCAAATCCATGTAACACGCATGAATGTTTTAACGTTATCATTTTTAATGTGTTAGTTAAAAAGATGTAGCGTATCTTATGAACGTAGGCGTTATAATACCCCCTAAAGGCACGTGCCACCATTACTGGTTGGTACACTCGGTTGTAGTTGACGGGTAGCGTCTTAAAAAATTATGCTTTCATTTGCGGCTAACTCGAATGAATTATGTCACGATCCGGTCATTATATATCACGAACGTGTTATTTCGTGGTATTTATTTCCGGACAAAGCTGAGAAGACCCGTCGTTCCTCCGCTCTTTTTGTTTTCTTCCCTGATACGATATTTTCACAACCAGTAAATACGCGAGGATGAATCTCGTGGAGTTGATGAAAAGAACGGATTAAACTCCTACGTACGTAATTCGCCTAGAAATTCCTCGTAGTCTAGTTCAATGAGCGACTGAGGGGTTCATAACTCGCGAGACTCGCTTGTGTCGTCATCGGGCCAGTTGGTAGGAAATTGAGGAGAAGACGGAGAAGAAAAAATAATTTTTTTAAGAACAGAAATAACTCCAACAATGGGACAACGATGAAATGGATGTATCGGGAATTCTGAAGTACGGAAGTCGGTGGGGAAAGGAGAATAGCTGGGGCAAACGATGTCATCCATCATTTAACGTCTGGAGGGATAATACAAGAACAGTGGATGAAACTCGGTGGAGTGACGACTCCAGCTGCTTCCGAATTAATGAAATACTCCCTCCAATTGAATCCTCAAATTCTTTATAATTACCTCATGGTGATTCCCCATTGAAATTTCTCTAATTAAATCCTTTTGTTTCTCAATTCAAGTGTACGAAAGGCTGCGCAGCATGGGAACAGGCACTCGAGACGAGTTGTCAGACAATTTGCGTGAGTACTTAACAATAGATTTATTACAATAAATAATTGATAGACAACTCTCATTGAACCCTCAATTCATTGCTGCGCAGAATGGTACACAAGAGCTCCTGCCGCCGAAGGAGCTCTACTGCGTCCTGGGATGCCACGACGCTCTCAACCGTTACTTCCAGCAGCTCAAAGGTAAGTGAGCACCTCAAAAATCCGCGAACTCCTCCGCGTAACGATCCTCAGACCCAACAACAATCTCCTCCTCGTCGTAACGATCGAAGTTGCTGTCATCCCCGGCATTTTTGCACTTTGGAACATGAGAGGGCTCAACTTTCCGGTTGTAAATTTGATCCCAACTGATATCCCGAAACCACAAATGTCGTTTAATATCCAAGGGGCCATCCTTCAGGTTTCCATAGCGTCTCGTGAGGTCTACTTGAAGAATATTCCTCAAAATATCTCTCAAATCGTCGCTGAAGTGACTAGGGCACTTGAACTTTCCCGACACTATCTTCTCGTAAATCCTCATGGGATCGTGCGAGTAAAACGGCGCATATCCCGCATTCATCTCGTAAATGAGAATTCCATAACTCCACCAGTCGCAAGACTTGCCATATCCTTTGGACAGAATAATCTCCGGCGCCAGGTACTCGGGAGTTCCGCACAATGTCCAGGTCCTTCCCTCAATCATCTTGCAGAAGCCAAAGTCCGTCAGTTTGAGGTAGCCATCCTGGTCCAGTAGAATATTCTCCGGCTTGAGATCTCGATAAACGAGTCCACAATAATGCAGATACTCCAGAGCCATCGCCACTTGAGCTGCGTAGAACTGCGACAACTTTTCGTCAAACTTTCCCATTTTTCTGAGATGCGAGAACATCTCACCGCCGTTTATGAACGGTAATACGATGTATATGAATGAATTATCCATGAAGAAGAACTCCATGGAGACGACAAAGGGGTACTTGATTGCATAAAGCACTTTCTTCTCGTTCAGTGTGTGCTCAACCTGCTTCATCTTCACGATTTTCTCCTTCTCCAGAGTCTTCATTGCGTAATACTGGGACGTGGGTTTGTATTTGACGAGTAGAACTCTTCCAAATGCACCAGTCCCCAGTGTCCGCACCCTCTCGAAATCATCGAATGCTTCATTCCCCTTTTTGTGCTTACTGGCTTTCCATCTCTTGTTGAATGAGACCTTCAGTCCATCGAGAATGGCTTGATACTCGCAGAAGCTCGGTTTCCGGACAGAAAGAGATCCTGGCCCTCGAGAATTGCCTCCACTCTTGGGGCTGCCATTTGCCCGCGCACTTGATCTCATAACGATTGGCTTTTCAAGTTGATGGGATTAAGCCTGAATACAGCCACTACATCAGAATTGAACCGGCGATAGTCCATTGTTATGGCGAAATATATAAAAAAATTGCGAGTGTGTCACTGCTGGAGCCATTTGTGATTGGAGTAGGTGAAATCATTTATCCAGTTAAGGCTACACGGGACTCGCAATTATACTGATGAATCGTTTCCTCAAAATGATCGGAGTGCGAGATACGTTAAGAGGGACAATGTGTGTTTTTACAAGAAAAATGAGAAATGTTGGATGAGCGACACGAGACTCTTTGTTTCATGTTTATGTAGCGGAAATTGGTGGCACTGAGGCCTTGCTGCCCACACACTGACAAGTGTCTGGGGACATTCGAATTAATCAATCGGTTTCGGTCTTTTCAATTCATTCATTTCGTCTCATCTTCTGTACTTGTCTGTTTTTTTCTTCTCCCAACTGTCTTGGCGGATCCTATTTTGATGCCAAAGGTGGCAATATTTGCAATGGATGAGTTATTAGGCAAGAGAATTTAGTGGTGCCCCCTCACGTGTGCGGCCTTTCTGATACCAAGTCTACCACACGCTCAATACTCTCTCTTCTCTATAATGAACAGGAGATCAATAACAATATTTCTTATTTGTCACTGAAAATGTTCGATATCCGGTTCCAAAGTGCATCAATCATTCAATTTCCATCCTCTTGATTAATGTGAATTGCATTAGAATGGAGAATATTATATTGGGAATGAGAACGGTGAATCGCTTAATCGATCTATCGTGTTAATATGCGCGCGAGGCGCGCATTCGATCTCGCGTGAATAAGATTAACGAGTTGATGTGATCAAAGTTGCCGGAAATTGATAGAACTATTGATTACTCGCTGTTCGCTCATTAACAAGTGTCGGGGGAATTCAAATAAAATGATCCATCCCCATTTTTCCATTGATTTCTTCAATTCCTACTCCTGTGATCTATCTATTCCACTTTTTGATTGTTTTTTTCGTGAATGAATGAAATTTTGGAATTGAAATTATTGAATGAAACTCGGCGGTAGATACGTTCGACTTCGTCGAGGAAGTTCGGAGGAATGATGTGCGAGAGAGAGTGTTTTCGAGAAAACAGGAAACGTGGAATGAACGACACGCGATGCTTTGTTACTTTTTCAGCGGAAATTGGCGTTCCACCGGCCCCGGCCCTCGTGGCAGACTCATTGACGGCAACGTCTCTGAGACTCGAGTGGAAAGGCGTTGATATCAAAAGACGAGCTATTGGTATCTCTTACTTGGTGCAATGGAGGTACGAAGAGCTCGCAGAAACGTGGCAATACTGCAGAAATCAGTCGTGGGGGGAGGATGATCAGATTTTAGTTGAGAATCTTCAACCTTATACCAAATACAGAGTGAGTAGCATAAGATCTTGTTCCATTTCTATCAATCCCAACACGTACAATTCAATAACATCTAGAGCATTCGTCGGGAAATTCCATTGGATTTCTATTACACTTCTATTGAAAAATCCATGCAGATTCTATGGGAAAGTTCAATAGAAAATATTGCATATAAAAAATCCACAGACTTTTATCTTTCGTCGTTCTATAAATATCCTTCGGCTACAATTTCCAACATTTTTTAAATTTATTTTTTGAAGGGAGAAGAATAAAAATGCAGGGAAAATGACTGAAAATTTACGTCGCGCAATTCTCTATCGAAAATATCTTCCCAGAATAAGTTAGATACAAAGATTAATATTCATTGATTATTTCCATAAATGATTTCGTATTAAAGCAAATCAGAAAAGCTACGGAACTTCCCAACAGAATCGGCGAAAAACTAATATAATTGGCAATTGAAATCCAATAGAATTTTCTGAAGATCGCGTTAAGGATATCCAAATATTTCGGCTATTTTTTCTCCAGTGAAATGCTTTTCTTTTTTAAAAAATCTGAAAAAAACGTGAAAGTTCATTTAAAATTGATTAAAAATTAGAATCTTTAGGACGAAGATTCATGCAATAATTACCAAATTGCACTTTTCGAAAATTCCGATAAATAATTCACAACCAATCGATTTTCCGCCATAAAAATCATTTGTTCGGAGTCGTAAAAAATTTATCCACATTCATAAAAATACCAGAAGTCGATTCCATGCCTAAAACAATGAGGTTTCCGAAGTTTTAAACAATTTCAATCATTTGGACTGTAAAAGATACTTAAATTCAGCAATAATAGACCACTCTTTTCATCATCTCTATCGACTCTGATTTCAGTTTCGCGTAGCATTGCTATTAAAATCATCCCAGCACAATCCTGAGCCAATAGTATCAGCTCCAAGTGTTGTTATATTGACATTGGCAGCTGGTAGACCGACCTCAGCACCAGTAATTGTAAGAGCAGCAGCAGTAGACAGTTACCGTGTCTCTGTATCATGGGAACCTGGCCCATTTCCCAATGGTCCATTATTATCCTATGTATTGCAATTACAAGGGGCTAACAACGACTCCCTTAACAAGGTACACGCCACGCCAGAAAAATGAAAAAGAAAAACCCAAACGATAAATCCTCACGTACTCTATCGAATTTCTCTCGTAGTCTTTGAAGTAGCCATTTATGTAACTCCTCAGTTCACCATTTCGCACTTCTTCTTACTGTTAATACACTCTTTTGCTGCACTCGTTTATTAATTTGATTTAGTCTATTCATCGAGTCGCTGAATGCTGGTTCGGTAATCTGCTTTGTGAATTATTTAATTTAACGCTGTCTAGTTGTGCATTGCTTTGCATGTGTCTGGCTATAATTTTTTTTATTGGATTGAATGCACTAATACAGACACAACCGAACCAGACAAGTAGTTCACTCTGTGCGTTTCTGGCATGGCGTTTCTGCCCTTCGTCTTTCCTTCTAACAGGGGATAATACGGAATGCCTGAGATGATTTGCGGTTCATTAAATAATTCCTAATGGGTGTTTTTCGTTTTATCGTCGCGTTCAGGATATTCCAGCGCCTGACAACACCGACCACTACATGTTTCAAAATTTGAAACCAAATCAGAATTACTCGGTCAGTGTCTCCATGAGGAATGCCATCGGCGATGGACCACCAGCAGTTATTTACATCACTACGCCATCGGAACCAGCTGGTATGATTAAAAATATACGGTTGGAAGAATAGGGTGACTAGAAGTCTAGTTGAACTCGTTTTCTAAAAAAATAAATGAGGGGAGAACAGAACAAACGCAATGCGCAGGGAGAGGTTTCGCTTTCGAAACGGCGGCGCGGGGAATTCGGATTAGAATCCGTCATTGTTGGAAGTATTTCGTGATTAATTCAATGAGATGTTTTAATATCATGCGATTAAGATCCAAGTTGTGGAATAGTGAATTAAGGAACTTACTTGGGCTTTTATGGGAAAATTTAGCTTATGTTTCTGGATCGAAAAATAGGGTAATAATGAAAATTAAAAGGAATCTTAACAGGAGAAACAAAATACGCACGGAGAGACTAAGATTTTTCACTCCGACCAGTGAAGAATACACGCATGAAAATATTTTATAAGAAATCCTAACACTACGTTGGTCGCGCTATGAGCGATGTGCCGCACTTTTTCCAATTTTTGAAATTACATTGCAGTAATGCCTCAGAAAAATGTGAAAAAATTTTAAATCTCATTTTGAATTGTCTAGAAACCTTATCAATGAAAATTTCAGTTTTCAAAATTTCGTTCAATGGGAAATATTTTACAGAAAATAGTTATAGAATTTGATTTTTCTGTACAACCTTCTGTAGAAATTCTTCGATTCAAATTCTCCAAGTTCTTTTATTTGATTTTTTTACCCCTCGATTACTCGCGCTCGTCCGTTAGCTTTCATCTGTCGCACGGTTAGCGCAGCGCCGCTGGGTAGGAACTCTAATGATTTCAGAATTTTTAAGCGTCGTGAAACACGCGAAAATATAAAAAAACGAAAACGTGCGGCGCCGTATTCATTGAGCGAGTGACCGAACGTTAATCAGAGGAGAAAAAAATTAATTGGAAAAAAACTTGGAAAATTTACGACGAGGAATGCGCATAGAAAATGTCTCAATAAAAAAAGTTGCACAGAAGAATCAAATTCTCCTGATTTTTACAAAATAGTTTCTATTGCAAAAGCTGCGGAATTGTTCCAGTAGAACTTTCCGCGAATTAACTAGATTTTTCTGTTAAAACTGAGTTTTGAGATTAATTCACCTATTCCATTCCACCTTTGCAGTAAAAGACACTCAACAACCAATTCTGATCCTCGGCGGCGAGCACGTAGTCCTAAAACAAGGTGCAGACATGTTGGACGAGCCGAGCGTGATATACCGAGCAACAAGTAAAATTCGAGGCGTAGCTATTCACGTGGCCTCAGCCCAATTATTCCTATCGGACTCAACGGGCCACGTATACCGCACCTCGATATTCGAAACGACCGAGCCGAAAGTAATTCTCCGTCCCGACCAATCGAATTTCAAGCCGCTGAGCCTCTCAGTCGACTGGCTAAATTCCCACTTATACATAGTAGGTGAAGTTAATCACGCGACAACAGTCTGGCAAATTGCGCGCTGTACGCTGGATGGAAGAGGTTTGACAGTGGCAAAGGCTGGATTTATGACCAAGCCGTCCCACATCGAGGTTGACCCGTACAATGGCTATCTTTTTTGGGTCACGCGGGGGGGACTATTCCGATTAGATCTGGCGGACATCAGCAATGGAATTAAGCACGAGGTCCAGCCTTACTTGATGCTGGAGGACAGGCATCTCGGGGCCTTCACAGTGGACCACACGAATTTTCGGCTTTTAGTTCCAGATCACACGAAGAACACCGTTATCTCGGTGTCCCTGGACGGAAGGGAGATCCTGAACCTTCGATCGAACACGCAACAGCCGAAATTCAAGAACGTTCTATCCCTGGCGATGGCGAATGGTCTCTTTTACTGGACAAACGGCGAAGAGGTTCTAACCGAGGGCTACCACGCAGGGCAGAAGCTGTACTTCCACAACGCCTACCCGGACAGATCGGACGGTTCCTTCGTCAGTGTGAACGTCCTAATGGACGCCAGTCAGCCAGTCCCGGTCCCGGTGAACCCCCCCACAGGAGTTCAGGCAGTTCTGGGCGCTGAACGAGCCAAAGTCTCGTGGCAAGCGCCGCACCTGCTGGGTGGACAGGGCAAGGGCGCCTGGCAGAACTGGTCGTACGAGCTCGAGATCAAGGACGAGAGCACTGGCCACACCATCAGACAACGCGACATCGCAGGCTCGTCGCACACTGTCAAGAACCTCCGTGAGAAGTCAGAGTACACGATAAAAGCAGCCGCGTACACGAAAGCCGGCAGGGGCCCCTGGTCCTCGGAGTTCCGGGGGAAGACCCTCAGGGAGAATTCTCACTCCTCGATTCTCTGGTCCGCTGATGAGGGATTACTGAAGAGCGACGTCACCGGGGAGAATGTCCAGACGCTGATCCACAGGGAGAGTCTCAGAGACTTCGACAGCGAGTACCACATCGTCGACGTCAGCTGGTACAAGGATATCTTGTACATTGTTGGGAACAACTCGGCTCTGTATAAGTACAATATAACCAGCCATCAGAAAACCAAGTTTAATATAAACTCGGTGGGAAGTGTGGCTGTCGACTGGATAGCGAAGAAGCTCTACTGGGCGAATCCAAAGCAGCAGATTATAACGAGGGCTAATCTCAATGGGACGCACCAGGAGCCCATGTCGATCTTGGCAATTGTCAAGGAGCTCATAATCGACTCTCAAGAGGCTTATCTCTACTGGTCGACAGGCCACGCAGTCGAAGTGGCGAGACTGAACGGCCTGGACAGGAGGTACTACCACTCGGACGAGATCTTCAATGGCAAACAAGTAATGGGGTTGACCCTGGACACCGAGAATCGTTTCGTCTACTGGATAGTCCGGAGCTACGAGAGTGGCTCGATAGTCTATCGAGCCCCCACTTCCGAGAGGATCCCAATGAGCCAGAAGATCGTCCCCGAGAGGGTTTCAACGCTTCAACATCCGAACATGCAGGGCCCTCTGTGTTATTTTTCCGAGCACCTCCTCTGGCTCCAGGACGACAGAAACGCCGTGATCGGGGATTTAACGGGGCAGAATACAGCGGTTATCAATGGCATCAGCCTGATAGGGCTGCACATGGTGGCTGTGGTGGACCCAGCGCTGCATCAGTACCCGGAGAACCTCACGTCGGAGACCATCTCAGTCATTCCGAATGCAGTTGGACTGGACAGCATCAGGGTCGAGGGCTCCTGGAGGAACTTCAGTGTCTCCTGGGCGCCGGTCACCAACATCAACTACGGAACTGTCTTCTACGAAGTCAAATTCGCGGATTACATCAACACAAACTCAAACGCGGAAATCACGACGGAGACGAGTTTGCCGTACAACAATTCAGATCAGATCCTGCCGTACTCCATCCTCGAGGTCACTGTGAAGGCTTTTACGTATTGGGGGACTGCTCCGCACTCCAGGAAGATGCTGAGGTCCCCCCAGAGCGTTCCCAGCCAGCCCACCAACGTCAGGGCCTTCGTCGAACACTACAGAGCACCGACAATCGAAGACGTCGATATCTTCGTGACGTTCAGGTGGAATCCCCCGGAGTTCCAGAACGGCTTGATCCAGGGGTACTCCCTCAGGTGCTGGTTCCTGGATGATGGCGTCGAGATTCACGTCTGTCAAGGGGTTCAAGTGGGCCACGACGCGAGGGAGTACATCTCCCACAATTTGAGGCCAAACACGACGTATCGCTTCGAAGTGCAAGCGTTCACAGACATCGGGCCCGGTCCCTTCTCAGACGTCATCGAAATTTCCACGGGAATGGAGCATCCGGTGCCTCAGCTTCTCCTGGCCACCACAGACTCCGTTAAATTAGCGGACTTGGACCTGGGGACCAATGAGACACTGACGAGACACATCGCGGTCGAGGTGAGGTACATAGCAGCCGAGAATAAACTCTACTGGATAAACGAGATGCAGGAGATTGTGACTGCGGACCTCAAGGGACGAAATGCGACGAAAATTCTGTCGTTGAATGGGACTGCGTCGAGTCTGGCTGTCGACTGGGTGGCGAGGAACCTCTACTGGGCGGAATCCCGCAGGAAAATCGGGGGGAGTAGAATAATGAAGATGGATTTGAGCGCCTGGGAGGGGGGGAGTCTCATCTTCGAGAGAATCATCACGAGTGAGAGGAGGATAATAAACTTGGAGCTGTCTCCTTTGACCGGGGATCTCTTCTGGATTGAGGTGACAGAGGGCAATCATGGGATGGTGATGCAGTCGAATTTATCTGGGGAGAACGTGAGGCCTTTCTTCAATCACAATGAGGACTGCAGTTGTCCGGACAGACCGCCGGTGAAGGACGTGATGACAGTGGACAGTACAGACCCCCGAAACCCAGTGATGTACTGGGTCTCGTTGGACGGGGGCTTGAACATCGCTGCCATCGACGGATGCGGCTGTGACTCCGTGGCAAAACCAGGGTTCAACAGGGGACTGCCGCCCTCATCCCTGTCAGCTGATAAATTCAATATTTACTGGTACAACTGGGCGGACGACGAGATTCACTTCGTGAAGAAGAATAATCCTTACCAGGAGGACGAGGAACAGAGGATCGAGCGAATCTACCTGGCGAACATCAAAGGACTGAAGGCGATTGGACGATCCCTCCAACCGTACCCCGATTTGGATTGCTTGACCCCTTACCCGATGTCCTATACTGTCTCTGAAGTGTCCAAGAAGGCTAACAGCATAACAATCAGACTACCGAAGCCGGAGTCTGACCTGCAGTGCAGGAGGTACAATCTACCAGGGGTTCAGTACACAGTTTACGTGTCCCAGTGCGCAGAAGACACTGTCAACAACCAGATGATCTGCGACAACGAACGGATTAAGATTCAGACGTACCAGAGGGAGGTGGAAGTGTCGAGCCTCAAGCCATTCACATTCTACAAATTCACATTGGGACTGAGTAATTATTACAGAGACCTGGAGGCTTCCAGTCTCCAGCACGGCTCCCCGGTGATGCTGAGGACGGCCCCTGGCGCCCCGTCGGCCCCGGAGAACGTCACAGTGGAGGCGTTAACTCCAACTCTAGCTGCGGTTTACTGGCTGCCCCCGAGGATCCTGAATGCTGCTGCTGTTCGTTACGAAATCCACTGGAAGTCTGACAAGCTGGTGAACGGGGTTCGCCAGAAGGGAGAGCAGGTGGTCAAGAATGCTGGCTTCTCTGCTGGGAGGTACTCAACGACCCTCCAGCCTCTGGTACCAGGACAGGATTACGTGGTGACAGTCAGGGCGTCTCCAGCGGATTCTTCTGACGTCTGGAGCGAGAGTGACAGCCAGGTGGTCAGCATGTACCCAGAGCCGAACAATCTCACGCTGATGGGAGCCAGTATCAACGCCCTGAACCTCTCCTGGGTTCCTACCGTTGACCTGACGACCAGTTACATCCTCCAGTTCACGACTGTGGGCCTGGAGAAGTGGCAGATTGCGACTGACGTTGAAATCCAAAGGAACAGAACTGTTTATCACATCAAGGGGCTTCTATCGAAGACCTTCTACAAGTTCAGACTGATACTGAGGTATCCGAAATACAAGGAGGATTTCGTCTGGCCAACAGACGCCAGGTTCACCTTCCAAACCCTCGGGGACGTTCCCAGCCCCCCTGGAGTCCCCTCTGTCACGAAACTTCGGAACTCGGTGTATCAGATTAACTGGGAACCTGCGCAGGCCCATGGCTCCCAGGTGAAGATGTACAGACTCCAGGGGAAGATCGTTGGAGAGCCTGGGGATCACGATAAGCACGAGCAGTGGACTAGCTACTACAATGGCACTGATAACTACTGGATAATCGCCGGGGAGATGAATCACAAGTACAGATTCAGGGTTCAGGCGGAGAATGCTTACGGCTTTGGGGGGTGGAGTCAACCCAGTGCTGTGATTGATCTGACTGATACCATTGGAACAACAGTGGCAGGACAACAGCATCTGGGGCTGGTCCTGGGACTGAGTGTCCCAGTGGTGACGATCGTTCTCCTCTGCTTCTGCTACTTCCTGTGTCTGTACAACAAACAGAGGAAGGAAGTGAAGAAAGCTATTCTTCCGCCCATCGTTTCTGACGTGGAACTGGCCACTCTCAGGGAAATCCCTCGAGGCAATTTCGTGCAATCGAACGCTCTCTACGCCTCGTCCATGCAGAATGACCAGGATGATCTGTCCCTCCCGAAAATCCGAAGGGATCAGATAGTGAGGATAGCCTTCTTGGGGAGTGGAGCCTTTGGGGAGGTGCACAAGGGGGAGGCCAAGGGCCTCGATGGCCCAGGGACTACCCCTGTGGCTATAAAAACCCTGAGGAAAGGGGCCTCTGCCCAGGAGAAAACAGAGTTCATTCAGGAGGCTAGACTGATGAGCCATTTTAAGCACAAACACGTGCTGAGACTACTTGGGGTCTGCCAGGATATCGATGGGCCTCAACTTGTGCTGGAGCTCATGGAGGCAGGGGACTTGCTGACGTATCTCAGGAATAGCAGGAACTACGCGCCCACTGATCCTCAAGCCCTCAGGCTCCAGGATCTGCTCGCAATGTGCGAGGATGTTGCCAGGGGGTGTCGATACCTCGAAGAACTGCACTTCGTTCATCGTGATTTGGCCTGTAGAAATTGTTTGGTCTCTGCCAAGGATCGTGAGAATCGAGTGGTCAAGATTGGGGACTTTGGACTCGCCAGGGATATCTACAAGAACGATTACTACAGGAAAGAGGGGGAGGGCTTGCTGCCAGTTCGTTGGATGGCTCCAGAGTCCCTGATGGACGGGGTCTTCACGACGCAGAGCGACGTGTGGGCCTTTGGAATACTCATGTGGGAGATTACGACCCTCAGCCAACAGCCCTATGCTGCCAGGAGTAATGTGGAGGTGCTGCAGTATGTGATGAATGGGGGGAGACTGACCCAGCCTGATAACTGTCCTGATCAACTCTATGACCTCATGCAACGCTGCTGGAGCGAGGCTGAGGCCAGGCCCAGTTTCAAGACTTGTTTGGAGAGGATCATCGTCCTCAAGAAAAATACTCCGGATGCTATTTTGACTCCTGTGCAGGCGGGGCAATATCCCAATAGACGAGGTTTGTGCTTTTCGATTATCAGGAATTATCACGGTCGCATTTCATGCATGATTTTGGTGGAAATTATTGGAGACTTTGTTTTGATGGTTCAGATCATTTGTGGAGGAATAATGCAGTTGCCATTGTTCATTTAATAACAATAATTTTGGAGGGAGAAATTCTCAATGATTTGAAAGCTTTTTTATGGGGAATTGTTAGGAAATTGATTGATGGATTGATTGCAGAAGAAAATTCCGGGGTAGGCGACTTGAAAATTTCTATTGTTAGGAATTTCTCCTCTCTTTGATGATATAATATTGTGCTTCTCAAACTCAAATTGGCCATTATTGCATGGCTCGTGCTTGCAGGCGTGTCTAACATGGCTTACTTTGCTGACGAGAATCAAAATCATAACAATTCAGGTAGGTTGAGGAGAACCCCTCGAAATCATCGATTAACATTGATTATTCCCCCGACTGAATTGCCACCCGATAGAAATGCAGTGTTTGGCGTTTTGCGGTGGAGTGGGGGTAGGATTATTTCGTCAATTTTTCGGTAATTCCCAATTTGTTGCATGGTAACCAGTTATCGATAAACAAAGGATAACCCGATTGAACTCGGAAGTAATCTGTTCAAGTTCACGTGGACGAAACTCAAGTGTCAAAATGGATAGATTTGGAGGAGATTCTCTCGATGTTGTTGACCAAAATATAGAGAAAAGGTTACCAAATAATACAGTGAAGTGTGAGAACGTCAACTTAATTTTATTAACGACAACTTGAAACTGGATGCCGAACATCACGGCTCTCTACTAAAAAAGATGAGAATGGGTGGACCATGCATTTCCAATGAAGAATCACCGCCTTCGAAGTCTTCCAGTCTCATTCCTCAAAACACTGGTAACATCACTTCCTCGGATCACACCACATTCATTTACAATAATTGTACTTTCAATTGCGCAAATTTATCGATGAAACAATAATTTTCCTCCTCTCATTCCTCGTTTTGTTCAGCAATACTTTAAATTTGAATGAGAATATCGTTGTTTATCCAGCTAAAACGTCGAATACTGCATTCCTATTGGTTGGCAATTCAGATGGGGGGAATAATCCAGCCGAATGCCCCTCGGGCATCGAAATTGTCTAAAATTTTCCTCAAGTTGTCCTGCATATCAACGAGTGGGGAAAGTTTGGCAAAAAATACAAAAAAATCGACAATTTTGAAGCACTCGGGGCATTACGACTGAATATTTTTACATGACTTCCACCTCACCCACAACCTCTAACGTCACATAATTCGTTCACCAGGGAATTCATGGAAGTCGAGTAGCTCCGAAAGCAGTCGAGACATGAAGCCCTTCCTCCAGGACTCAACAACAACGACTGCCACTCAATTATCCACAGAGGTGGACGTGCCCAAGTACCTCGAGATAATAGCAGATGCTCCAGGCACTATTGGAGAGACTGTAATAGACGAATACGAGGTGCCAAGGTCGATACCAATTGGCAGTATAGCCGGAATATCTCCAGACGATCGAAAACATTTGGACAGTATATTATCAAAAATAGGATCGCTGGCTTCAGTGGCTGAAAAAAGTCAAGCATTGAGTAATCCAAGACTAGTTATATCAGCCCTGCCCACTGATTTGAGGGCAGCATTGAGTGAGAGAGCTAAATTGAAGCGCAAAACCGATGAGGGAGCGGAAATGAGTGCTGATGAGAGGAATTGTAATTCACTCAGCTCGTCAATCTCCTCCCTTCGTGGAGCATTACCCTCCACTAGGCCAAGTTCGTCTGTCCTAGAATCTCAACCGAGTGTTACGTTGAAAAATGACTTGAGTAGCGTTAGGGATAATAATTCGACATTAAGATTGCACAAAACACACACGTTGAATGGAAAAGCCAATATAACTATAAATAGTTCGCTGTTGAATTTGTTGAGACAGAGCTCTGGGTTTGAGGATTCTGGTCTCAATATTGTCACGTATACAAATGTAAATACCGATTCAACTAGAGTCAATTAATCCGGGATATCTCGATAATGTGCCTTTCTTTCATTATCATTTATAAGTCTATTGTCACTTTGCCACATTTTATTTATGTAAAATTCTAGGGCAAACAATTTTCATCCTTGTAATTCCTATTGTATTTATTAAATGAGGCTGGATTTATATTTAGTTTTTTAATTTTTAAGAGCCAACGTATTTATTTTCATCGTAAATTGTATAAATTTGTTAAGTTTTATATGTAAAGAACAAACAATGACACGAATTTGATATGAGAGTTGTACTGTAGATAGGTTTTTATCACACGAATATTTAAATTTGGGATCAAAAATAGATTAAGATTTTTATAATGATGTATATAATTTGAGAAGAATTATGTAAATTTATTGTCGTCTTCATTTTTTTTTTCTAAATGACGAAGTATTTTATCTATCTTCCAATTTTTCTTTTACAGTCATGTGAATGTAGATTAATGTCTTCCTAATGCGCTCAGTTTTGTAATGGTCATGACTTACTGTAATGTACATAGAAGATAATTGTTGACCAAAGAATAAACATTTGTCAGTTAATCACATTATTCTTCTTTATTTTTATACAAATTCTTTGATATAAGCTATTGATAATTGTCAAGTACAGTTATTAGTGCATCACTCAGTCACTCATTTTTTTGTCATAAATATTTCGAGTTTTGCACTGTAAAAGATTGAATTAGAAATTTATTTTTCTATTTATGCAATTGTGCTCATGCTATTTCAATTTCTCTCACTTTCAAGTGAATTATTGCCTGAAATAATTGAACTCTTCTCCTGATTCTATCATTCTATCAGACTACAGTATTCAGGATTGATTGGGACGTGTCTCAAAATTTTACACAAGTGAAGACAATATCAACAAACGAAACGCCTCAGAAGCTTACCAATAGTGAAGTGGGCTCACAATGTTCAACAATACAAAAAATTAACATTCAGTTTATATTTTCCAGTCCGCTGTTATGACTATTCACATCCTCCTGCAACAAAAATTACCAAAAAATAAAATTACTTCAACAAAACAGATGCAGAAAATTCGAGAATTCAAGATATTTACGAATCCGTTAAATTTCTATCTTAACCCCAGGGGTTTATTCAGTTACCCTGAAATATTTATGATATGCTGAATGCTACTCATTTCCTCTCATGATTTTTGAACGAGACTTACAAATTATTTAACAACTCACAAATGACAAAATTGTGTACATTGTCAGAAAAAAATGAAATTTCATGGACAAGCGACTAGTAATTTTCAGATAGTGACATTGAGTGAAACGAGTGACTGAATTAATCCAAAATTCAAGAATATATTTACCGAGTTCTACGAAGTTGTATTAATTTACATGAAATAATTGAACTGAAATTTACAATTCTCACTGCTTTTTACATGAAATTCGAAGCTACCTCTTTCATATTAATTTATACCCTACAAACACCTAGAGTCGACTGAACAAAGTCCAAAGAATAAAATAAAATCCACAAAAAAGATGTTTAAATCCACAATTACCTAAGTTTCATTGGGAGCTATGAAATCATCATCCATAGCCTCATCCTTGCTGTTCTCATGGAGAAGAACATACTCCCTCGAGCTGAACCCAAACTTGAGGACATCCCTCTCAAACAACTCATGATACCTCCTCGCCTCCAGCTTGACATCATTGACCAAAGTCCCATTAGCCGACTCCAGATCGATCAAATAAGGCTTGACACACTTCCCCGTGGAGCCATCCTCCCTCTTGAAAGGCACCAGCCTGAACTGCAGTGCAGCATGCTGCTTAGAACAAGAGGGATGATCCAGAGGAATGTCCGCCACAGTCCTATCCCTCCCCATCAAATAAGCAGACTGTCTGTGAATATGAATGATAGGTAACTCTTTTTCCCCCTTGTACGGATACAATCGCCACCGTCTCTTCGGCTTCCTCGCGTCCCCAGGCTCCGAGTACTTAATAACAACACCATTTATCGCATTTCTATCCTCCGTCAACTTCCCCGACAACGCAAAATTCGGTTTCTCCTTGTCACCTGCATTTTTACTATCCTTCTCCTCCTTAGGCACACGTTTACCCCACTCTGGTGACGGTTCTTTCTTTACATTTGAATTACTGAAATCAAATTTTCTTGAATGATCATCTCTATCTCGCGCTCTGTGGTTATGTTCCCTACTTTCGTGTTTTGATTTTCTAGGCCTGTTGTCGTCGTCCCTATTTCGCGATCTGCTGCGAGAACGATCTCGTCTTTTTGATCTGTCATTGCGCGATTTCTCCTCAAATCTTTCTCGATTTCTGTCGCGACGATTTTGATCAGGATTCTCCCGAGTTTCTCGACGACGAGATCTGTCACGATTTGGACTTCTGTCACCTGCCATTATGCACTAACACTGTTTTGGAGTGTGAACGCCATTTGTGCGGGGCCACTGGGGGTTTGGGGTTGATTCTCATGGTTAACTGCGGAGCATGCGCACCGACCACTTCCGTTTGAACGCAGGAATTAATCATTTTGAAACTGACGGGTCAATCTAATCTTTCGGTGAATAAATTATGAGGAAACTGTTAGAAATTTCTCTTTTTGAAAGGAAACTCAGAATTTTTATAGGTAAAGGTGAACATTCCGTCTCGGAATGATGATCATCGCTGGTTGATACTCCGTGGTATTTTCATCAGGATTTTATTGAGTGACTCAAAAATTCACCGCAGAAAGTGATTAATCTC
Organism: Diachasma alloeum; assembly: GCF_001412515.2. NCBI lineage: Eukaryota > Metazoa > Arthropoda > Insecta > Hymenoptera > Braconidae > Diachasma > Diachasma alloeum. Next base: position 1,542,063 of record NW_021680342.1, on the reverse strand, counting down.
ACTTTCCCGTGTGACTCATCAAATTATTCGAGAGTAGTTGTTTGTAAATTACAAAAGGAATGGAATTGGAAATGTAATTGAATACCAATGAAACTCCTGAAATGAAGTCTTTTGATTATTACGGTGAAGGTTCTTATGTCAGTGAAATCCATTTGGGTTCATCAATTCCCACGACATGACATTTCGAGACGGGGAAATTATCGAGTGGGTGTTCATAAATTACGAGTGAAAACCAATTGGACATTCAATCAATGCAACTAAAGGTTGTTTAGAATAATATTTCGATTATGTCAATGGAGGTTCCTTCGAAAAATTTCTTCGGTTCATTAACTCCCATGTCGCCACAGTTCATGGGAACAAAAAACATCGAGGGTGGGCGGTTACAGATTGAAAACGAAAGAGGAATTTTAAAAATTCGTTGAAAGAATTCAATTTCTTCTCAAAACAATGTTCTGCTGGTGTTTTGCCGATTCTATTAGAATATTCCGCAGCTTTTCAACGCACTTTTTTTATAGACAATATTTTATAGAGAAAATTGATTGGTTTAGATGATTCTATACAGCTTTAATTGTTCACATAATTTTTCCAAGTTTTTTTCATCGTGTTTTTTTTCTTGTAAAAGAATTCATCCAGGGCAACTGAAGAAATTTAACCTGAGGGATTTGCAGAATAAAGTGCATAGAAAAGATTTGTTTTGTGCAATATTTTCTATTGAAATTTTATCCAAATTAGGTTTTATCGAACGAGAAGACTTCAAATCTCGAGCACTTCAATTTTTTCTTTTCATATACGTCTTTTCACTTTTTAACACTCCGTTGGTCGCGCCGCACTGCAGTAAAGCCTCAGAAAAATTTGAAAAAATTTGACATCTCATTTTGAAGTGTCTAGAAGCCCTATCGAGGAAAATATCCGCCAAAAATATCATAAGTAGTTAGATTTTTCAACTTTTATTCCGAAACTCCGGGCCGTGTACCGTGTATAAGGCGAATTTTCAGAAAAACATGGCAATTTTGAGCTTGAATATACAATGACGGGTGCCTAATAATTAATTGAATATAAAAAATCTCACGGGACTTCTTTAAGTTTACGATCTAGATCACTCTTGATTTTTCTCAGATTTTTCCTAGATCTTTTAAATGTATCATTATGTCGATTTATGCTGGTGCCGCGCGGCGTTTACAGCGCGACTAACCAAGTGCTGAAAAGAATCGAAATTTAATAGAATTTTCAATAAAATTGCAATCCAATTCTCTTGGGGATTCACCAGACTCTTCTACGAAATTCGTGTGCCTTCAATCATAGAAATTTCTATCCTCCAGTCACCTCCACAACATTTATGAAATCGAAAGTATTGATCGTATCAAGTTAATGAACCATTACAACTGTTCGGTTGCGACTTCACGATTTCATCATAATTTTCAATTTAACTGCGACTGCACGGAGACGTTTGTGGACACCATTGAAACCCATGAAGTAATCTTCCCCTTTATTTATTGTAAGAATTACAAAAATCAATAGAAACAATTATTTTATAGAAGTGAGCACGAAATTCCTGGGTGACAATCTGGGATCGAATTCCGCCTTCAGTACAGGCTTCAAGTTATTATCCGAGAGGAATAAAAATCTGTCCAGCAAAATAACAGTCTCGACGAGTGGTGCTAGCATGAATCGCAGTGCCTCGAACGCTACAACATGACGCCACTTCGTCAAACACTTCTCCACTTCCGCATGATTTACTTCTGATATATTTATTCGCCTATTAACGTCAAGTTTCTCTGTAGCTAATCTGCAATACCTGAAAAAAAAAACAAGGCTCATTTTCACACTCATTTACATTCGATTCTTGTATTCTCTTCATGGAGAGGCGTAAGATATTTCCTCATATCGCGAAACTCACTCCTCAAAACTCATCTGATTATTGACTCTGACACTTCCTACTTTTCCATGCCGCATAGCAATTCCCCCCTTATCAATGAGAATCTTCTCGAGTGTCGCCCTGTATCCGTGTACTTTTAGATCCTCATACTCATTATTCTTTATTTTATCGCAGTAATTTTCTACCGCATGGCAGGCCACCTCCAGCGCGGCATAGCTGAGTGAATGGCTACTATTCCTCGCTACATATTTGCTCAGTGGATAGCCCTTGGCGTTCTCCGTCTCATCCTCACTGAAACCATTACAAAATGCCATACAATAACTAAACACGAAACAACCATAAACTTGTACCAGGAGTAATTGCACAAGTCATTGTGACGACTTTAAAAAAACCGAATTTTTTTACGGAGATAAAAAGTGTCTGGTTTTCGGTGAAGATGAAAAAATCCAGGGAGTGTTTAAAATTTCGACGCATTGAGAGAAGATTTGGCTCAAAAATGAAACGAAAAAGTCGAATTGTTCGTCACACAGCCTAAAAAAATTTTCTAGCTCACGGAGAGAAATATTCAGTAAAAATTACGTATCTTTTCCGTAATTCCGGAGCGAAATGTCTTTGTAGAAAATTTTACGGAACTGTCACGGAATTTTTCCACAGCGTTCCGTCGTTTTTACCTGAATGTACAACGTACATATGCCGGAACATAACATTCTTGAAATCACTTTTTCTCTGAAAACAAGAAACTTTTTTCGCCGTGCAAAAATACAGAGCTTTACAGTTTTATCACATTGCGCAATTCAGCCATTAACTTTAATATTGCCTTACTTGATGGTTAGTTTCATATAACAGCATCCAACAACGCTGATGAACTTAGCACTCGCCTGTCCAACATAAAACTTGAGCAATCTCGCTGCTAAATCACCACACGGATGCAATCCAATCAAACCAAAACCATTGTCATTTGATTGCTGTAAAAAATAATCCCGTAATATTTCTTTAATCACTGCTGGCAATTCTCCGCCTCGACAACTTTCATCGACAATTTTAGCGCACAAATGATAGGGTGGTACACCACAAAAGCCGGGTAGATGGGTCTCGAATTTCTTCATAAATTGCTCGTCATATTTTCCCGCTAATTCCGAGAGAGATTTATCCTGCTCTATGCAGATAACCGGTAGGTGATATTTGTACGCTAATTCACGGGCTAAGTGGCCGATCCCGGCGCCAGTGTCGACGATGCAACTGCACTTTGATAAATGCTTGCACCTCGCGACTATCTCCGAGAATTTCTCGATCTCGTAGCGCTTCTTCTCCTTCACGTGTTTCTTGAACAAATTCTGAAACTTGGTGAGCCGTTCGTCTTTGGCAATATCTTCACATGCCGATGTTTCCAGCACATGAGGATTTAATTGGGAGCTACTGCAGGTGAACGGAGACCTCTTGCTCGGATTTCGATTGATGCTCAATTGATCAATCAATTGTCGAAGCGCAATTAGTGATAATGGCCAGACACACCGAGGGCTCCTCTCGCGCAGAATCCACGACCCCAATTCCTCCAGCGATACATTCTCCAGGGTTCTAGCCCAAGGTTTGGGTAATCTCCCCCACAAGTCGTCTTGAAAAAAATCCTTGGAAGAATAATGGCGAATTACGTTGGAGAGTTGCTCTTGAAATTTCAAGAAATAAAATCTTGAAATCTTTAACAATGACTAATTTAGTTTTAATGGCGGTTTTTTTGGCCGGCGGGGTAATTCGTTAAATGAAGAGAGCAGGAAATTGGCCTCAGGGTCCGCCAGCATTTTTAGAATAATTAATAATTCTGTTGAAAAACAGAGATTTCTGTGCACTGAACCCCAGTTTGTAGGCAATTGCAATTTTTTGTTCCCATTGACACAGGAATTTAATTCTTTTTTGGAATTCCAATTTGAGGTCCACCTGATAATAAAAACTGTTGGAAATTGAGGCCATTGTTTTCTAAATTTTTAATCTATTAAAAATGAGAATGACACGGTTAAAAATTAGTAAGTGAATCTTTATCAAGTGATAATTCCCTTAAAATTTCAAGAAATCCTTTTATGAAAAATTCACGATTTAATGAATCAATAGAAAATATAAATTCTAGTTTAATTGTTCCACGAAAATAAATCAAAGTCAGGAAAGTTTAGATTATGATTTCATTGAATATTCACGTTGTGACTGAAAATTCAAGTAAATTAGGGAATTCTCGTCTTCATCCTGCCGAAAAATTTGGAATTCAATTGAATTTTCAGATAAATTTAACATTTCATAATTTTCCCCGTGAATTCAGTAGCGAAGAGGTAAAACGGTTTCAGTTAATTTCGACTATTGTTCAGTTTTCAATGAAATCTCAAAATCAGAGGGAGATAGCCCAATTTTTGTCATAACATTTTTTGTAGCCCTCAATTCGCTCCAGAAAAAAGGTCATTACAAAAATTTCAATATCTCCCTTAGATGCGGAGAAATTCTTCAAAAACTCAGCTAAGGGTTAAGTCGACTTGAACCGGTTTACGCTTCGCTGCTGAATTGAGTTCACTGAAGACGACTACTGAACTGTCCATAAAATTTCAATTGTTTTCCAACAGTGTAAAGTTCAAATTCGCAAAATCAAAACTTCGCACGAGGCTGTCCTACAATTTCAAAAAGTTTCTGCCAATATAAAGCCCTGAATCTATCACTTGCATGCGTCAATTCCTCTAGATCGAATTGATGGGAATCTGGTTATCGCGTGGATCGATCGAACGAAACCGTTCGAATTTAGCGGGACGGCAATTAAACACTAGCGCCCCCAGTCGTCAAAAAAATCCGCGATAATCCAGTTTCTCGAATGAGACGTTGCCAATCAATACCCGAGGAAGCGCGCACAAATCCATCAAAAGACATCGATAATGAGCACAAAAATACTAACAACAATGTAAGAATCCAGCATCCATCCGTACAGATCTAGAACCCTGAAAGTGCCGTCGATAATTGCTCCGATCCCTAGGCAAACCCGACACGTGCACGTTCTCCCCCGACGAGCCGCCATTCTCGATGGGCACTGACTACCGCCAGCCATTCAAATCACCCCATTCATCCCATCAATCAACGGCGATACTGTTATCGTTAACCGTTCAAACAAACCATTAAAAACCTAAACCCATAATTCATACGAATGATGACGTAATTCTTTGTCCAAATCTTTAAATCTCCTCCACGAAATGACCGTCAGCGGCGGACACTTCATTTTTTGTTCAATCACTTTATCAACAGTGAAAGTAAAGTAAGTCGCCGTGAACCGATGCTTCTCATGCGGATGAGCATATTTTTATTTCCCGGCGGCCGTTTTCTCTTCGCCCGAGTCTCTGCATGTGAATTGTATTTATAAAATGTTGAAGAATGGAGGCAAATATTTTTTCTTCGCTTGAATTTGTAATTTATGAATAACGTATTTTTTTAAATATACGAAATGGGGCGAATTGCAGACGCACGCTTACGAAATTTCCCCGCGGAATGTGGGAGACTGTATTGTTTCAGTTTAGGCCACATTATTCAGCTTGATTTAATGATGAAGCATGCTTCTGGCAGTGGCAACATTGAATCATCTTGTTTTATTTATTAATACTGAAAAACTTGGTGCAGTTTTCTTGCGTTCCACTTTGCAACACTTTCACTCTTCACTCCAGGTAGTTACGTTATTCTTGCAGTGTTCTATGGGTTTATATTACTATCTCCTTCATACGTGAACAGAAGCCTCGAAATACTGAACCGGATAAGAATTAAATGCACTGAGGAAGAAACCTACTTTTGATAATGATAAACCTACTTGATGCGAGAAAATATTCTCCTGTCAATTTTGGAAATCGTGAAATCTCCTGATGAATAATTTCGTTTTTTCAAGAGGGGGTGAACCTCCCTTTCAATCTGAAAACGCCCCGGGGTACAATCCTATTCTTGCACTGACAAAAAAAATACTTTTGATAAAGAAAATATTCTCTTGTCAATTTTAAAAGTCGGGAAATCTCCGGATGAATAATTTCGTTCTCAGACGCACTGGGGAAAAAATTACTTTTGCCAAGTAAATTTACTAACGAAAAGAAAATCCATACATTTCTAATGCAAATATTTATATACGTTTACTTGTGGCAAGTAAATTTACTTGGCAGAAGTATTTTTTTTCTCAGTGTGGAGAGGAAAAAGTTTTCCAACAGGATGAGATTCTCTTGAACCGAGAGCATTTTTAAGCGTTCTGAAGACTAGAAATGATTTCCTTTCCATAAATTCATGAAGTTTGCGTTATATCTAGAATTTTTGTTCATCAGGACTTTGACTACATAAAATCTTACACAAAAAAAATCTTGCAACACTTGATATCAATTTTCTATACACTTGAATTAATACTGAAAGTGTTCGTCGTGCAATCGAAAGAAGAATTCCTCTGTTGGAGATGATGAGTGATCACATCGGGAAAGTGAATTCTCACAATCCATTAAATTCTAGATAATAACCCAAACTATGTGAATTTATGAGAAGACTTATGCCAACACTTGACTTAACTCAAGTTTTCTCGGGACTTTTCTCAAGATTTCACAATTCTAGAAATTGACGAGAGAATATTTTTTTGTATCAGAGAAATCATGTTTGTCAAAAGTAATTTTTTTCTCTGTGCATGCAGTAGTTTTTTGTGAAATTATGGGTTTTTCCAGGATTTTGAATTGATGTCGTTGACGGGGACTCAGTCCGCGGTCTCGCAAATTTATCTGTTGAATGGCTATCCGGTTCAATGAATTCGAATTGACGGCTTGTGGTGGTTTATAGTTTTTCACCATTTATATTGGGAATCGTGCTAAACGATTTCGCCGAATGAACAACTCGAGAATTTATTGTTCTACGTAATAGATTTTAATTACTGCATTCCCTAATGGTGCTATCAACAATTCATCATTCAAATTATTAAATTTTAATGAATCTCCATGCACTTCAAATAAACTTCATTTACGCTACTATCTCAGCAGTCGCAACTCATCGCCTCATGAGAATCTCTGTCTAAACCACGAAAGCAATTACAAACTTTTTCATAACTTAGCACTTTCATTCGTTCCAGTTTCTGCGATAATAACCGATTTATTAAAACACTCCTCCATAAGCATGAGCCCGTAATTTTCACGGAGTACTCTATTTCTCTTGCGTGTTGTAATTAATCAGTAAATCTTCCGCATCGAAGTGGCCAATGAGTACATTACGATTTTTTGAAATTCAGTCGAAAAGAGTGTACGAAAAAAAAAAATTATCACACCCGGGAAGATGGGGGAATGGATTTGGACCTCTTACGCCAACCACAAGTGAAAGTTTACCAAGTAGGACGCGCGTCTCGAATCCCAACCGCGTTTGAACGTTCGCCAAATGCTCATCATCACGACCGTGTGGCTCTGGCCGTGTGCGGCCTTCAGGGCAGTCACTTGTAACCTTAAGTAAAAGCGAATCACACGGCCATCTAACACCTCCTCTCCGATCTCCACTAACCAAAATCTACATTTCTCTTATCATCGCTTCATCCTCTCCTTCACGGTCACCTTCCCAAAAATAATTTCCCATCATTTCGACTCTCCCAAATATCATTAACATACCAACACGCATAATAACCATTCATCATCACCACAGAATGCCGTTGGACCATTGAAACCCAGATGTTGAACATTGAATATGTAATAAACAACGGAATCCGTTATTTATTTTTATCCGCACAAACTTGAAATTCCTCAAGTTTATTTTTCATGAGTTAAATACCGGATTGAGGTGAATGCCTCAATTATTCTCTATTCAACAACTGCGCCTCATTCCGCTGTAAATGACATTCAAATGGAATTCCCAATTCTCTCTGGCTTCCTTTTTTATTTCCCTCTAGCTTGTAAATCTTGGATTCGGCGCGAGTAGCCCGTGTATACACGCGCCCCGAGGGGTATTGAGTATCGGCGGATTGGCTCTTTATGAACGGACTCTTCCTGAACTGGAAAGTATGCACTCTCTCCGGAGGTCAACACGCCCCGGGGATATATACCTCGTCATTGAAATGCTACTTGACCAGACAATTCCACTAGTGTACCAACAATAGACTGTTATTTGATAAACACCTGCACTGTTAGCAATTTTTCAAAATTTCATGGAGAATGCCGTAGGAATTCTCACGGGAGTGACATTGAATCCGATTCAGGGGAAAAATGATTATGAAATTTCAAATTTAAGGGAGAATGCAAGGAAATTCATGAATTTTCAGGGACAGTGAGACAGAAATTTCACAAGTTAATTGAGTTTTCAATGGAACGTGAATATTAAAAAATAACAAATAACAAATCAGAAATTTTCACATTTTCCCTAAATCTTTCCGATTTTTGCGAATTTTCACGGAACAATTGAACTGAAAGATCAAGTATTCTATTGATTTTCAGATTATTCGAACGGAAAATCAATGGAATATTTGATTTTTCAATGACGAGATTCCTTGAAATTTCAGTGGAAATTAAACGTGATAAAAATTTCCGGGATTTGACACGGAAAATTCAGACGAAAATTTTGAACAGTGTGCGACATTTACCACTATTCCCACTATTTTCCCCGATATGTTGCTCTACAAATCCCAACCGGAGATAAGAACAGAAAAGGGTAGACTCTAATGATCAATTTCTACCACAATGGCCCATTGACCCCTCCCCCGTCCCTCCAATTTACATCCAAATGTCCCATTCAATTTTTGCAACGTTGACCCGTCAAATTGCCGGAGAACACGATAACCATCCTGGCAGAAATTTCAGTGGCTCCCCAGAGAAAGGTATATACCTTCCTGCATTAAAAACCTCCTGCGATATTAGAGAGGAGTCCGTGTGTCGAGTCAGATGGTAGTGGGAAATGAGGCAGAGGGAGGACATACTTCTGATGCCCGATCGCCACTCAGTTCCCCTGCGTCGCTTGTCTCGACATCTTCCCACTTTTCAAGTATAACACCCGGGCGCTTCTCTAATATGTACTTTGGGACACGGTAACGCGCCGCAGTAAAAGACCGGTGGAGTTTATTTTTTTTTTAATCCCGAAAATCTTGTATCGAGCTCAACATCATGACGATGCGTCTCCTTAGACTGGTAATTCATTACGTACTCTAAACTAAACCCGGTGAAGGAATCCGTAACACTACTTTATAATTTTTACGCACCCATTACGAAATTAACACTTGATCACAATCATCAAACTCCAAAGTTTCTAATCAACTACATAACATTGGATGATTTTTTTTATTCGGCTTTGCGGCTATTCGTAATTCCTCAGTCGTTAGTGAGCCTCGCAAATTTTTGAATTTGTGAATTGACTAATTACTCTAAGAGTGAATGGATAGCGAATTGCGTCCCTCTCGCAGTGCGAAACTTCGAATTTGACGAGATTTAAATAACAACGCGAAAGAAAAACGTACCTCACTAAGCCCGACAGGGTCTAACGACAACAGTCATCGCACTCTCGGTGTTTTTATATTCGATTTGTGATATCAACATTTTTCCAACAAATGGATTGATTACATCAAGAGCCTAACCCTGGGTGAACCTAAAATATTTAGCAAAACATCGCACTATGACAATTTAACCGATGTAGCGAGCTTATTTCCCCACTATCTCTGTGAACATCTGCTTGATGTACCTCACTCACATCTGACGAATTACGAATGCCCGCGCAGCCGACTAAAAAATTCATCCAATGTACATTCATCCACCACTCGATAAAATCCTCAAAAACTGCAACAGCTCAACTTTTTTCCCCGGAATCCTCAATACTTGACTAGCGAATAGCTTAACGATCATTGCTGAAGAACTGGGCTTGCCATATTTGGTGTATCACTGCATCAGTAGATCCATGTACGAAGTGTAACCGTTGGAAACGCCGATAGAATACCAAGTAATCAGTTTCTCATCCAGTTACAAGTTTTCTTTATTAACGAGGTCACACGGAATGGAGTTAAATCGCATAACATCAATTAACTCGCCTGAATTCCCGACATTTCATTCACCCATTTTCCCCAGACGTTGTTCCTCTCGGCGATGCTGCTGGCTTCCTCAGCGGAGGACCAATCGAAGAGCCGTGATAAGCGTCAGCAGTTGTCGTACCACCCGCGACGAGTGGGCAAACCACCCCCTTACGCAGTGCAAATGGAGCCGCCAGTGCGATACTCCCAGCGAGATCCCCTGTACAATCCCCTGGCAAGTGCCAAGAGTGATGACTTCATCTACGACGAGCCCCACCACCACAACCCCTACAGCTCCGAGCCCGAGCCGATAATCGAAATAATAATCAAGGAGTCCAACGAGTCCCTTCCCACCCCAGTGCCGCCCACCCACCCCCCGGTGCGACCCACAAAAGAGCCGATTCAGGTGTTCTACGTGAAATATGAGAAGCACGATCAGGGGGATGGAAAATCGAAGGTGATTTACGATACGCCAGTGCCAGCATTGAATCCTCACGAGGAGCACGAGGAGATAAAAGCCGAGGGTCAAAGTTACGACAATGAGCCAGTGTCTTACGTTACCCCAGCGCCGGCCAAGGAGCCAACGACCACTTTGCGCGCTATCATACGTCCGGAGAGTGAGTCTTATCACGCAGGTGGCAGCGGAATTCGTGTGACATTCGGCACTGAGCAATTACCCCCGAACAGTCACAACAAACGAAGCGACTTAGAGGGGCAGAAAAAAGTCGCGCCACCCTCTCCGCCCCCGACGACTTCGAGAAAACAGCACGGTCCGTTCCCCCCGCCGCCAATTCCTCATCGCGTACCGCCGGCATTTCCCCAGCAGCGGATCGTCAACTCGTTTTCATCTCAACAGCAGTTGCCTCAAAATTACCCGGTCCAGCCGCATTTCCAGGGACCTCCGCCGAGGTATCAACGACCGGCGATAAGTATTCAGGGTTTACCGGAGGTGCAGCAACGCCTGCCGTTCCAGACGTTCAGTCAACCCCACCGGGTCGCCATCAATCACCCGCAGCAGCCGGGCTTCCCACCCGCGTTGTCAGTGTCACATCAGAGTGTGAACTTGCAGAATCAGTCGCCGCAGTTCTTGTCTCAACCGAGTTTCATCGATCAGGGCTATCATCAGCAACAGGTGCAGCTGTACCGGCAACAAGAGGAGGAGAAACAGAGGTATCACGACCAGCGGAGGCAGCAGGAGTCCCAGAGGCAACAAGAACAGCAGCGGCAGCAAGAACTGCAGAAGCAGCAGGAGTTGCAGAGACAGCAAGATTTGCAGAGGCAAAAGGAAATCCAGAGACAACAGGAGTATCAAAGAATTAAACAAGAGAGTAAAATTCGCGAGCAACAGCAGCAGCAGTTCAACCAACCCCCGAATTTCCCACAGAATCATCAGATACTGCTGAACAATCGGGTGCAATCCCAACCGCAATACCATCGCGAGGTGGAGAAACCGAGCGAGATTTTGAAAGCGGTTCCGAAATTAGAGCAGCATTACGCGATTAGAGAAAATCCCCATCACCCCGGGCCCTTCCCCCCCAATTCTCAACAGTTGCCCCCGCAATTCTCCCAGAATACCCAGAACAACTTTGTACAACAGCACACACAAGTGCAGCATACAAATTCCATTGGGATTCAGCAATCGCCGGTATTGTCCAATCATGGAAATTACGTGGCGAGCACGATTGCGCCATTGAGCCAGACGCCGAGCTCGCCACCGAGGCACCAGGGAAATCAGCAATTCTTCGCCCAGAATCGCGGACAGGCGCAGTACCAGCAGGTGCACCAGCCTCTGGCCTCGGTGTGGGGTCGACCGGTGTTCAAGGATAGTAAGCAGAAGATTTACGCAACCCCGGTGACCCACACCACTTCACAGCCTAAGCCAACGCAGAGACCCGTTACAAGCACCACGAGAGCCCCTCCGACGACGACGACGACGACGACGACGACGACGACTGCAGCCCCCACCACCCCCAGGAACGAAGCCAGGATCAAGGAGAACATCGCTAATCTTCCGGACGAAGTGCCTGACGATATCAGGCAACAACTCCTGAGCTCCGGAATCCTCGGTAATGCGGATATTCAGGTTCTCGATTACGATAAAGTCGGCGGTATTAACATCGAGAATTTACCCCCCGAGGCGCTCGCCAATTTCTACGGGGCCGGTGGCGGTGGGGTTGTATCAGCTAGCGAGCCAGTACCGTCGATCGCAAAGTACCAAAAAACTAGTGGAGCGGGATTGACACCCAAAAAGGCGACGAGCAAAGTTGAACAGGCAACACTCAAGCCCGGAGGTGTGGAAATGAAAGTAGTACGGTTTGACCCAAATACGGCGCAAGGCCAGGCGATAGCTGATCAGCACATACGTGAAGATGCGACCCACCTGAAACCGGTAACTGTGGGATCGAGGAATGATGGACAGTACAATCGTTATTTACCATTAAAAGTGAGCGGTACATCCTTTCCGATTCCCGATGTAGCGGAATTGAAGGATCGCAAGATATCAAGCGTCGTTGTACTTGCACCTGTTGATTACAGTGGTGATGAGCTGGAGGTGGATAGACAGTCGAGGAAATTGGGTGAGCCGATGCCAGTGAAATTTTTAGCTGGTGACTCGTTGAAGCAGCTCATTAAGAAACCCAGCGCTGATAATTATAAGAAATGGCTGGAGCAGGAGAGGAGGACTGAGCCGCAGAAGCAGTCTGTCGTGCTTCTGGTAACGACGTAAGATTTCATTATTTTCTCAGGTTCTTTGTTAATGTCACTGTTAATTTACTTGTCGCTTGACTCATTAACTCGAGCCTCTTTGATTCGTTTGCGCGACTCCACTCCAGTAGGTTAAGGATGTTCGACACCCCTTTAGCCAAAATTGACGTTGTTTTCATTTTTCTGGCAAATTATCGATGGGAGTGACGTGAAAAAATATAACGATTTTGTGGTTTGTCATTCGTTAATGGCTCACGAAGTTGCGTAGTGGTGCGATAATTTTCATGCGTTTTTTCTACAGTTTTGTGATTCTTTTTAAAAGTTTAGAGAAAACGCAGGAAAATGTTCGCACCACCTTAAAATTTCGTCAGTCATTAAATAATGACAAAACGCAAAAACGTTATATTTTTTCACGTCAATTCCATCATAAGTTTGCCAGAAAAATTTAAAAAACGTGAATTTTGGCAGAAAGGGTGTAGAACATCCTTAATTTCAATTAAAAATTTCATTTGCAGACCCAACGATCAGCGCAACGGGGATAAAGAGATCTTCATGTACGATGTGACAACGCAAACTGTAAGCAAACTCTCCGGTGATTTGTCATCGGCTTTTGTGGACGCCGCGGAAAGCAACGCCGACAGTCACGATAGCATTGACGATTCATCCTTCACGCATTGAGAGACGTGAGAATTGGATGAAGGGAAAGGAAGCAGTTGAATGAGAAAAAGATACAGGAAGGAATGAAAAAGAGTCTGTTCACCGGAATTGAATTGAACGGCTTAATGAATGCCATTTTGCCCGCCAAGGCTTTGACTCTGCGTTGCACGTTGACCGAATGGGACACTTGTGAAATGATCTTTTGTATTCATTTTCTCACTTGAATCAGTGGTGAATGGATAAATGGTTGATTTAATTAACCGAAAGATCAGGTTTTACTCCACGACACGTGTTATGTAGATATTTCCTCTTATTATTATGTATATATCCTATGCCTTTTTATACATTTTGTACTTAAATAAAAGCTATTTTTTCGTAATAGTTTCTTTATTTACGGTCTCTCGATACTTGTTGATTGATGGTTACAATTGTCAGTGGTAAATTCCTGTTGCTATTAAATTATATGCTAAAGAAAGAGAAAAAAATTGAGATAATGGGCCTTTTTCCCAGGTGAAATAATAGTCTACTATTACGGAAAAATGAATAGAATCATAGAAGAGATTCACACTCCATCGGGAACCATTTGCGCCCACAAAATGACTCCCAAATTATACGAAAATGTCAACACACTCATCTCCCAATCGTATCTATCAACATATTCACAGTGAAAGTTCATTTGAAAAGAATTGGAAAGTGTCCCTTCCCATCCGAGACACTCACCCAATTGAATTGAATTCAAACTCATTCCATTCGAACGTCGGAAGCAGATGGCGCGTCATCACCTCCAATGAGTATTCACCCTAACCCCTCACCAACCCGAGCCCCGCCGAGATGACCCGAGTCCACTCAATAACGTCACGACGTACAGAGTGAAGATAAAACAGCCAAAAAAACTTTAGAGAATAATTTAGTGCGTGGTAATACGTGTGAATATTAGATCCCAAGTTAATTAATTGTTTTTAGAAAAATGTCTTACGCTTATCTATTCAAGTACATTATAATCGGCGATACAGGTAATTACGTGATTATTTACAACTGTGCGTGAGTTTGTAGCTATGATTGAGCCATGCATTTTCTATTACGTCTCCGTGACAGCTATGTTTTCGTTTCCCTTCAGCTGTTAACACTTTTTCCAAGCTATCTATCCTTTCTCAGTGAGAGTTGTAGCCATCTCGTGCCCTTTTTACATGTGAACGAAGAAATCACGAGCTGATATAATGAATTATGCTCGAGAGTATTTGTTTCCACGGTTGGAAGGATATTTTCCTTGTTTTTGTCGAGAGATAGCATCCTCCAATGGCTTTTGTTTGACACTTTGGAGTGATTCACACTCCAATTACAGTTCACAATGGCCCAAGAATTATGAGATTTATCATTATCTGTGTCTGCAGATGGGCACTCGTGTACAGAGCATTAATGCATTTTGTTATTTGACACTTGTGATGCATTTGAAAGGTGTGGTATCGATCTGTTGGGCTCATGTACCCTATTTATTGCTACAGGAGTTGGTAAATCGTGTCTGCTGCTACAATTCACTGATAAACGATTTCAACCAGTTCATGATTTAACAATTGGCGTTGAGTTTGGCGCTCGTATGATAACCATCGATGGAAAACAAATAAAATTGCAGATATGGGATACGGTAATGAGATTGTTTGAGGGAGAGGGAAATTGTGGTTTTGTCCTTGTGGCTAGTGGTTTATGTGCTCTCTAAGGCTTGAAATTTGTTTAACAGGCAGGTCAAGAGGCTTTCCGCTCCATAACAAGGTCCTACTATCGCGGAGCTGCTGGTGCACTTCTTGTTTATGACATTACTCGCAGGGAAACGTTCAATCACTTGACTACGTGGCTCGAGGATGCTCGACAACACTCAAATTCAAACATGGTGATAATGCTGATTGGCAATAAGAGTGATTTGGATGCTAGGAGGGAAGTCAGGAGGGAGGAGGGCGAGGCATTTGCACGGGAGCATGGACTTGTGTTCATGGAGACCAGTGCCAAGACTGCTGCCAATGTTGAGGAGGCATTTATCAATACTGCTAAGGAAATCTATGAGAAAATACAGGAGGGCGTGTTTGACATCAATAATGAGGTTTGATTCTGGGGTTATTATGTTATTTGCTATTTTGGGGGGGTATTGATCTCAGGGTTGAGGTTTAAAGGGGAAATGCGGGGGACAGGTTTAGCAGAGGATGAGAGATGAGCTTTGCCTTGGGTTAATATCTTTGAATTGGAGGGATCTGTGGGGGGCTCTGTGGGAACTACTTTTGTGGAGCCAAATGAATTCAAAAAATTAATGAAACGTTACCACATTTTTCCCCGAAATTTTCGGTACACTTCGTGGAAATTTTTTAGAACATTATTTCTCGGGAATTTTAAAGAATTTGTTCATTGAAAATTCGAAATTTCATGGAAAAATCACTGAGAATTGTCAATTTTAGATCAATTATTCCCAGAAATTTCAGGCGAATATATTCTGGAATTTTTAATTAATTCAAAATTTAGCGTAATTCGTCACTTAATATTCATATTTTAATTCAAAATGCACGTAGCCTGGGGAATTCTCGTCTACTCCCAAAAATTTCATGATTTTTTCCCCCTAAATCGACTCTGTCTAAAATTAATAGTCCATTTTCCATAAAATTTCAATTCCAGCTGAAAAACTGGACAATTCATTCTATTCCCCAAAAACTTTCAATGAATTCAAAATTATGTAGCATCATTCCAAAGGCATTCGTTTCCCCGACACATTTCATAGCTCACTTACGGAAACGACTAATGAGTGTGATAAGATGCTATTCTCTTCCATGATGACATGGTTTGAAAATCCATTCATACCTTTCCCCTTCAATTTCAATAGTTTTTCATGAAGCTCTTCTGCGTCAAAATCTTGTACATAATGAACAATGAAAACTGGGTCAAATGATTCACCGTGTAGTAACAGAAGTGCTGGAAAACTGAGCGTGAATCCACTTATTGCTGTTTCATATGTGAAATTCCTGAGATAAAGCCTCTTGCAAAGTTGATGAAAGTGCCAGGGGAATGCCATTTAAAATACCATGAAACTTTCAGCGGTTTTCCCAATGCTCTTGTAGCACAATTCAACTCCGTTGGCTACATAATTAAAAAGCTTTTCCACGAAAATGATTTCAATTAGTCCGCAAGTCCATGAGTATAATACAACGAAATAGCCTCTGACTCAATTAAAAAAAGGAAGGGATTTTTCTTTCATTCATCATCCCTGCAGTTTATGAAAGTTCCCTGAGATGTCAAAAACGTTCGTGAACAAATTCATTACAACTCCGAGTCAAAGAAACTCATCTTAAGGCATCCACTTTGTATATATTCCAGTAATGTGGAACAGTATGAGGAAAAACTTTATGAAGAGCCTCGTTATCAAAAAGAGAGTCTTGAAACTATGCATAAAAACTTCTCTTCCAAGGGAGGAGAAAAAAATGTATTAAAACTGTTTACAGGCGAGTGAACTCTGAAGCTATCCATGGAGAAGTTCTTTAAAACTCTTCTGTACCCAACTTTATCATTTTTCATTGTACAAATCCTATAAAAACAGTTATTAACATTTTTATGTGGATAAAAACTTAGAAATTAGTCTAATGAAGATTGAAATGACATGAACAAGTATCTTAATGGTATGATTATCCATTTTCAAAGGCAAATGGAATAAAAATTGGACCCCAGCATTCTCCAACAAGTCCAGGCGGTCTGTCCGGCACTGGGGGCCAGGGTAGTGCACAAGGTGGTGGCTGCTGCTAGGGGCTGGGGGTAGCCTGTCCGCCCCTTCATCCAACTTCAATATAAACTAATCATTCCTGCTCCACCAACCACCAGAACTAAATCAATTACCGAAAATTGAGAAAAAGCAATTTTTAATTTATGAGAAATGAAGGAAAAAACCTGTTGTGTCACGAGGTTTTATTGTCGCGTTCAGGTAACGAGTGTAAACTATTTATTCATTTAATAAATGATGAAGATTGAAATCTAACAATCTCATAGTGGAATATGTAATCCAAGTCTGAGTTTTGTATATACGCATTTTCCATGGATAAATTAATCCAATGCTTTGTGGTAGAACTTCTTGGGTTATCGATGGAGAGTCCAATGATTCGGGCTATGGGAGGGTGTAATTCCACGGTTTACTATAAATTTATTATCGAATAAAGTCAGAGAATATCTGAATTAATCAGTCAACCTGTGGAGGGATAAATAATTAAATTAATCATGAATAAATCAAAATTCAGTAATTGGACAGGAGTAAGAACTTAATAGAGCAGGAATGTCTATCACTCGTCCACCTAACAGAGCGACACTATGTATATGTATGTGTACCTATTGGTGTACCTAAACGAGAAAAACAAAACGATGAAAATAATACTAATTTTCTCGAATAACTTTGAGTTCTTAATGATCATTTAGCTTGAACAAGTGTAATCCAATTTGACGTTATCATTTTAAATAGAAAATAAATTGCCTAACATCACTGTCATAATGGTAATTCTACCAGTGACTCAAATTCAGGGCTGGGATTAAATTAATGTAAATTTTAATTGAAAAAAAATAATCAGTTTGCGTGATCCACTCTCTTTGTATTTCTTATTTTTACTTAAAATGCCCAGATCTGTGGGGTATCTTTGCTGAAAGAGAAATGATGTAATTTTTGATCAGTGGGTTATCAGTGTAAACAATTGAAAATGCAATAATTAAATGGACATACTTATTGTATTGCTTTCAAATACTAGTCAATTTAAATTAGACTCTAAGTCCATTTCTCTCATTCAGACTAACATATGATGAATCATTCTCAGATCGAAGTGAAATAAAATTATGAATAAAACATACAGGCAAAAGGATACAAGATGCTTATTAATAAAACAATTATACATCGCTACTTTCACCAAAGACACCCTGTAATTTGATAAATACTTATATATATTTCATGTAAGTTGATTTAATATATGTATACATGAACAACTAGAATTTTTTATTATCATTTCCTTCCATTTCCGGTGAGCTTATCACGATCTATTAAATTACATAAGCAATACAAAAATATCTCGATTCAACCCTTTTTCAGTGAATGCTCTCCCGTACCTGAATACCACTCACACATCTCGACTCCATAATTATGTATCGAATAAAATCAATAGACAGTCAACACCCCACTGCACGTGTGCCAATTTGCACATCTCGATTTCAAAAAATCACATTCCTTTCTCTTTTGAAATGACAAGTGTCTGCCGCTGCAGTCAAAGTGTTGACGTCAACGCCTACGTGACGCAGTTGCATCCGGATACAGCTGATTTATCAAAAGTGCATTATACCGCTGGCTTTTTCACCGTAAAATGTCGTGATTTTCATAACTAATCAAAGATCATCAATAAATAGCACGAAGTAGTCGAATGAAGTTGGATCGAGGAGTTCCATTAGTCGTTTCTGGGGGATTTGTTTCGCAGATTTATCTATTACGTGGGATTATCAAACACTGCCAGACACCGTGTGTCAACCGAGACGCTGTTAGACGCCATGATGGTAGGTGGAACTTGTTATCACTTCGTATCAGGCCGGTCATTCTATTTTCCACATTGACTCTTAGTTCTGGGAGTTGCATCAATTTTCGGGGGTAGATTCGTCAATTTCTCTGGTTTTTTACTCAATCGAACATGTTGCAGGACGGTATATGTGATAATGCTGATATTCTCAACAGTGCACCGCCGAAAAAGGTTGGTAAATTTATTCCAAGTGTTTTGTCAATTAGAGGGCCATTATCTAGCTCCATTAGAATAAATTGCGAGGCCCCTTTTATTTATCGGGGTGAATTGCATTTATCATTTGCGGTGATACGGTTATCCATTCCCATGTTTACTTTTAGGTTATTCAAGCGGATAATATTGACCTGTCAGACAAGTCACTGCAGGTGGATATATCAGACGCACTGAGTGAAAAGGATAAAGTCAAATTTACGGTGCATACGAAGACCACTTTACCAGAATTCCAAAAATCCGAGTTTCTGGTTGTTAGACAGCATGAGGAGTTTGTCTGGCTGCATGATAGGTTTGAGGAGAACGAGGAGTATGCTGGATATATCGTAAGTCGTCCGTTAAAAATGGGAGATAAATCGTGGACGAGGGAAATGTCAGGGTACCTGTTTTTACATTTTTATTTTTGCTTGCAGATTCCTCCGTGTCCTCCGAGGCCGGACTTCGATGCTTCTCGTGAGAAACTCCAGAAACTCGGAGAGGGCGAGGGCACCATGACGAGAGAAGAATTCACGAAGATGAAGCAAGAGCTTGAAGCGTAAGTTTTGACTTTAACTCAACAGGACGATTGACGACTTGTCAAATGTTGTTGTATGGGAGTTTGTTTCAATGACGAGGGATTTTAGAAGTCCCCAGGGATGCTTTTTGTTGGAAATTTTGGTCACTGCAATCCATGCAAATAAATAACATCGTAAATTACAAAAAAATGTTTAGAGGCAGAAAAATTTTCTGAAATTTCCCTTTACAACCTTTTATCCACGAAATTAATGAACAATTTCATCACTCGATGCCAAATTGCCTCAATGATTCAGAGTAGAATAGTCACTCCTTCATTATTCTCATAAATTCCTCCATTCCTGACCAGGGAATATCTGGCGACATTTAAGAAAACCGTGGCCATGCACGAAATGTTCCTAACGAGACTGGCCCACCACCCGGTCTTTCGAAACGATCACAATCTCCGAGTATTCCTCGAGTACGATCAAGACCTCTGCGTTCGTGGAAAAAATCGGATCGAAATGTTCGGGGGACTCGTAAAATCCTTCTCAAAGACGACCGACGAATATTACCTGTCAGCCACCGTCAAGGACGTCAACGACTTCTTCGACCAAGAAATGACATTCCTCCAGCAGTACCATAGCAATCTGAAGGAGGCGACCACTCGATCCGATCGTCAAACGATGGAGCACAAGGACGTGGCCGACTCCTACATAAAAATTTCAACGAATTTACTGCAATTAGCGACCACTGATTCCGGAAAACTCGAGAGATTTCTCACTAAAATTGCGGAGACCTTTGAGAAATTACGCGTCAGTATTTTATCTTATTTAATTAGTTGAAGTATAATATGGATACTTTTTACTTTTTTTCAACTGTTAATAGCTCACTGAAATGGTTTAATGAACCGGGATTTTTTTGTCGTAAAGTACAATTCCTCGTCTTTGTGACGAGTCAAATCTGAGGTCAATTGATGAATTTATTCTCCACTGAGAGAAAAATAGCAGTATTCTCAAATAAGTCTTACTTGTGAAAAAAGAATTTTTTTGTGTCAAAGATGCGAAGCTTGTGCCGAGATTGAAAACTTTTAGTAGAAAAGTAGATTTAGTCTTTTCAAAAAAATATTATTCTCTGTGCAAGCAAGAAATGTCATTTCTAGCACTACTTCTTGGCTATTCGATGCTCCCATACGTATGTTGCTCCCGATAAATACTCGTTTTATATGAAACGAGGGATAGTAGTTTGTCATTTCGGCCATTCGATAATTAGAGATTATTAAATTATTCATGTTTGAATATTAAGTATTAATTATCAACTAACGATTTTGTTGGGACAAATAGGACTCGGTGGTTTCCCTCCCAGTTTTGAGTTATGAATATTTTAAAACAAATCAAAAATGTCCATTTTGCCCATCCTCGACTAATTCATTACCTTTGAGGATTTATTAATTGCAAACTTTTGAATTTATTTCTGCAGAAAATAGAGGGTCGTGTGGCCTCCGATGAGGATCTCAAATTATCAGATACTCTTCGTTATTATATGCGAGACACAGCAGCGGCCAAACGACTGCTCTTCAGAAGATTGAAGGCTCTCCACACTTACGAAACTGCGAATCGCACTCTGGAGAAAGCTCGAGCTCGTAACAAGGATGTTCATGCGGTAAGTTTCAATTATAAAATATCCTCCACATTAAAAAAATTCATTCCGAGTGTAAATAATATATTAATAAAAACTTTGTTTGTCGTGCATGACTCATCGCACTAACATGACATTCTGCAATAAGAGAGTTGAATTTACTATTCAATAATTGTACTTAATAGCGTAATAATAATTAATACTGTAAATTTATTAATCGAATTTGTTCCGGCTCCTTCAGGCACTGGAGGTTGCAGAGGTGTGTGCGTTATTATTTTTTAGTTATTGTTATAAAAAATCAAGAAACTATCACCAATTGCACTTTGTGGATATAAATGCCACATTATGCTAATGCTATTACGATACACTAATTCATTCGTCCTGCCGTTTATTATCCATGATCAATAGACACTGCATGCATAATTTAATTGAATATGCATTATTGGAATATGAAAATTTGCATGTCACTCAATAAATATAATTGAATTGATATCGTTTGTTTTAAATTTAGGCTGAGAAAGCACAAACTGAGGCTTGTGAGAAATTTGAGCAGATGTCAGAAAAGGGAAAAGAAGGTTTGTCACCACTTTGTCAGTGAATTTTAAAACGCTATCATATTGATTTTACTGAAAATAATATCCACCCCCATTTTGTCTGAATTGGTAGAGCTGACGGATTTCATGACGAGGAGAATAGCTGCCTTTCGTAAAAATTTAATTGAGCTAACTGAATTGGAAATTAAACATGCCAAGGTAATAAATTTAGAAATTTTGGCTAACGATCGATCGCCACTCGATTAATGTTTGATTATTTTAAAAAATCTATTTTCACCACCCAGGCTCACGCTGAAATGCTCAAGAAGTGTCTCCTCTTCCTTCGGGAAGAGTGATTCAATTCTCAAATAATCCCATCAATAGGATAAACGGAGATAAAGGCGATGGAGAGAACGGGGAGAGGTGCGTTTATTCAATACAATATGTAAAATATATTTTTCTGTTACTGGCAATCATCATCTATGATTAGAATAATGCCGAAATGATGAAGGGATTTGTAGGTGCAAAGCGACTTTTTTACAAAATAGAATTTCTAACGAACGAAGGAGAAGAATATAGTTGATAAAAACAATTTTGCTGGTACAACTAGCTGTAAAGTGCTTTGATAACGAAAGTACCATTTCATTATGAGGATTAAACAATTGTCAAGAACGTAATCTCCTCTTTTGCATTATTGATACCAGTTTGTATGAAAAAAATAATTCCACTATGACGTTCTAAGATAAAATCTGTATAGTGTTTAAGATTATTCTTCATCCTATTATATCATTATGTTATTCTTTTTTTTTTAACTAGGTCTCTTTATATTATTGATAGAGAGAATATATATAAATATATGTTATGTAAATCATTCGAATCTACTGCTGTATTGTAATAAAGACCAATGGTAGAATATGAACTAATGGCTTTTTTAATTTTACTGCTAATGGGAGGAGTGAATGGGTGAGGTGAATTGATGATTTTTATCTCGATTTCGTACATTTTTATTGAATTGAATGGTTTTTTTTTCTATCATACATGATTGCAGACATATACTGAGAAATGTTTTTTTTCGCTTTTCTTTTCTTTTAAGTTTTGTAAGGATGTTTATTTCTTTGAGAATTAATCTGAAATTCCACCATAATTATACCATATATTTTCCACCCAGTCTTTAAAAGAACGTCTCAGGACATTTGCTCAATTACCTTCATTTATTTTCTCACTAGAATAACCAAGTTATGCCACTGGACATTATTTCTCGACAGGTGCCAATTACTCATCATTTTTCTTTTCTCTTATTATTAACAGATTCTATGTATATTCTACATATAATTGTGCACAGGCGGCCGAGTATATCACGAGAGAACGATAAACCCAAACGCCTGTACACTCTGCAATTGTCTTTAAATTCAATAATTGCAATTTTTTCTTCCATAATTTGTGATGCTTTTCATTTTTTTCCAAAAAAATTTATCGGAGTAATTTTCGATGAAAAATTGGAAATCAAATATTTGTCTAAGTACAAAGAGCCACTCAGCAGTATCTGGAAATTAAAACTGGAAGATGAAATGGATTTATTCTGTGTATTGAAGACGAAATTCGTGCCCATAGCAATTTCCAAATGCACCCCTAAGCGTTCTTTGTTTTTCTTTTTACATTTTTACGAAAAAACTCATGATCCTCCGTGATCCTTCGATATTGAAACTTCGTCAGTCAAATTCAGTATCGAATCAACTTCTCCCAACTCCGAATAAAGCTTTTATTGCGCAATGCATCAGTTGTTTAGGAATTTTTCATTAAATTTTTTCTCTGTATGATTTATGTACAATTTGTTGAAATCAGTTCTCTCTGTGATAAATAATTTATATTGCCTCGATGATAGACGATTTGCATCCTCTCTTGTACTTTCAGTAAATTCAATTATCAAGATTAAAACATAACAAGATAACTCCACTTTTATTCTGTTTCTATACAACAATCGTTGAGTCCCATATTTTTCGCATTTAAATTTTGTCCCTCACTTTCTTAATCATATACCGTGTCTTTTTAATATCTTCCAAACCCTGACGCTCTAAATAATAATCATTAACAATAATTATGTAAAAAAACATCTTAAAACGATAAGAATTCGTTAAAATTTACAACTTCAAATATTAATTGCATTTTCTCATTTCTCGCTGGCCCATTTGTCATCCCTCCATTTCTCATTTCTCATTTCTCATCCATTTTTCTTATAATAAAATTTCTTACCCCTGAAATACCCATAGTATATAAGACATACATAGAATGGAATGATGTGAACGGAAGCGGATGTTTCTTAAGCAAAAAAAACTATTCTTTACTGGGTCAGTGTATTGTTCATTTCTTCGTAGTCCCCATTACTCTCTCAATCGAGCTGATAAAAGTTGATCCAATCCTCCCATCTTTTTCACTCAATAATCACGTTTATATCTCACTTGAAGTACTTAACATTAAATTGTTTTTTCTTCTCTCTCAATAGGAATTTTCCCCCCAATTTTTTATATTTAAAATTATTATACACTTGGAGACGGATCTGACTTTGTGATACTTGAAGTTCCAAAACGAACTGTCAAATGATAAATAAACTCTCATTGTCAGCATTAAAATTTTCGGGAGATTTTTAAAAATTCAGTGGAAGCCACTCTGATAATTTCCGGTAATCCCGCAGTAAATCCATAATTCCCCCGGTATGCTCGGCATTATGAATTGCTAAAATTCTTATTATTAACTCGAGTACTATCATTAATTAATCATTGTTCCACGTGAATAAATTTCTCTGTTTTCATGTGCCGAGCGCCATTCCCCTCGCAATTCACGTTTTATCCTTGGGCATTTGAAATTTACTGAGGGTCGCCACAGATAAAATTAAACTGTACAATAATAAAAAATCACTGCTCGAATCGTCATGTAAATAATTCCATAAAACATTCAGTAATGATCAAGTGGGCAGCATTGCCCTTGTAAATAATGTTTCCCATCAAATTTAATACTCGTTTAATTCACTAGAAACGGTGAAAAGGA
Organism: Diachasma alloeum; assembly: GCF_001412515.2. Classification (NCBI taxonomy): domain Eukaryota; kingdom Metazoa; phylum Arthropoda; class Insecta; order Hymenoptera; family Braconidae; genus Diachasma; species Diachasma alloeum. The sequence goes on along the minus strand of NW_021680342.1, from coordinate 1,517,349 downwards.
GGTGGGGTAGCGATAAAAAATTAATTGACGATGTCGACATTGATCGACAGCCGCGTATTCCAATCTGTTTAATCATTAAAAACCCGACCCTCGGATATTTTTAATGCTGTCGACTGGCTTATTCGCTCAGTGGCCCACTCCTCGCACCCTCGACCCATAAATCTTATTGCATTGAAAAATTCACAACACTGAAATTTTTTTTATCCCCCCCACTCTAAAGGCCAACAACTAGGACCCAGTGACAGTCGTCAAATCCTTTGTGAATCGTTACCCCCATATGTCTTAACATCCTGCAATGAAATATGGACCGAAAGCCAAAACTACATCTGAAAATGTTTTCATCCTGAAATTCTCATGGAAAAAATCGATGACAATGGTGTCCAATTTGTATTGAAATATTTATTTACATAAATTTCCGTGTTCCTTCGTTCCGCGAAATATTCACCAATTAAACACGGAGCACTCAATTATTTTCTGTCAAGAGTCCTACAAAAAACGACTGAACAATTTTGTTGTTATCATTTCTCATGTTCGTTAAATCAATGAAAAAAATGACAGAATCGTGGATTCGATATTTGGGAATTATCTGTAAAGTTATTTATGATCAAAAAAACGAATAAATGACAGTAATGGACATTGTGTGTGGTTTTTCTGTTTTTATTCGAATGAAAATGCTTATCGCACTAAAACAGCGCCAGTGACAATGAGCGCCAGTATCAAACTACCCGATGTCCTCTCTCCGCTGGACGTTTTACGGCGTTGAATTGCCGCCATTTTATCGCCTGTGGAATAAAAACAATTAACAATAAATAAAGAAAGTTAATAGGGAGATGGGTATACACGCTGAAAAAAATGACACGTGACAATCAGTATTCAATGTCAATTGTCGCTCAATCGAGCGTGAGCGCTTGAAGTGTCCGACGCAGACGATAAATTGATCAGATTAAAAAGCTACATCTGCATGATTCTCAATAAAATTTAAATTCAGCTCGGCCAAAATAATTATCAATTACGGTGTCAACTCATGCGAGAAGTTTGTATCGAGTTTGATGAGAGTTTATAAGTGAACTGTTGATTATAATTAATTGAATTGGGATGTTCAGGTGCAATTGGGGATGCGAAAAAATGGCGTGACATGTCGCTGAGCGGTCACGTCGTGAGATCGTCGTGAGACGGACGGGAATATGACAGCCTCTGGCCATAGGACAACATTGTGAATATTATAAACAATTTGCTGTCTGACATTTAGGAATTGCAAATGACTTCCAGTTTTTTTCGTCATATGGCAAATTCGTGGCAGTCGTTTTTTGACATTGTCACTGCTATTTAGATGGCATGTGACGGTCTCATAGGATGTATGTCACAAAAACTGTCATAAAATTGAGAAGCTAATTTGAAATTTCGAAATAGTATATTTTGTCATAACGCCACGCGCACGGAGAGAAATATCCAATAAAAATTACGTATCGTTTCCGTAATTACGGAGCGAAATGTGAAAATTTTACGGAACTGTCACGGAATTTTTCCAGCGCGTTCCGTAATTCTTATCTGCATCTCCTGTGAAAAATTACGATACCGTCACTTAAATGTTCTGAGTCGATTCCGTAATCGGTGAGCGAATTGTGAGTTCCGTAATTTTTCCTGAATATCTCTCCGTGCGCCTTTTGAGCCAAATATTTCGTTACTGTTGAAAGCAGAGTAATTATTAATTTTTGAGACTTTCAAATTCGAACCAACCAATTATTTTTTGGTAATTCTCAACTAACGATTTTGTTGGCCCAAACAAGACTTGTTTGAGAACTTGTTCGTTTTTCCCCTAGTATAGCTCGCCGAAGGCGAGTGCTACCCTCCCGAGGGTGACAGAACACTTTTCCCTCGAGTGTCGAACCCTATTCTTCGTCACAAAGTGTGGAAAGTCGGATTTTGTGCACGCGTAACGTGCGAAAAATCTCACTTTACGCAGAAGTGATGAAAATTAATGACTGTCTGTCACAATACCAGGGAAAAGTACAACTGAAATTGACATGAGAAAAATTGACGTCACATGATCGTCACATCACGTTCATTTCCCTTCTGACCAGACGAATTCTAAAACGTGACGTCATTCCGTCACCCTGACGGTAATTAATTAAACACGACAAAACAAATATAGAATTGAGGAACTTGCCTTCTGTCACAAAGACGTAGATTGAAGCTGACTTTGTATTTGAAGCACTGCACGTGTAATTTCCCGTATCCGATTCAACCGCTTGGCGAATTGTGAGTCGACTCTGAGTTGGTCCTGGCTCAGTCAGTAAATTGACTGTAGCGCGCGCAGTATCGTAGTTTATCATCCGGTTATTGTGATACCAGAATACATATTGCGGCGGCGTTGGACTCTGTGAATACCAGGAGAGGTTTATGAGACACATTTTGGGGAAATATCATTCACTGATGGGCATTCAGAGGGCTGTCATCATTGGGGGCACGGGGATTAATTTTTCTTTTGAAGCGTTGAATCGTTGGTATTGACACTTGTAATGCGGCTAATTAATTGGCAGCAGGGAATGGGAAGGGGGTAATTATTAGGGCGAGTTTGGCGTTAATTAGGAATGCCGGAGAATTAACCGGCGTGCGCCAATATCTGTGATTTATGCTCGGGTGAGTCCGGACTTTTCGGTTGATAATGGGGCTATCGATGAGAGAATTGAGATCGTGTTCAGGTACTTGTTAGGGTCATTCAGCTGCAACGCAATATCTTCAGCTTTTTTTTCATTGTTGATACACTGCAGTTTCGATTTTTGTGGGGCAAATTAAGAGCTACGAAGAAGGCCAATACAAAAATTTCGATATCTCCCTGAGACTCGGAGATACTCCTCGACAACTCAGCTGAGAGCCAGATCAACTTGAGCGATAAGGGTACCCCTTCATATGTTGAATTTTGGAATTGTTCTCGTGTCCATAGTTATTAAGTTTTGGAAAGCTAGAAACTTCAGGCACCGCGAAATATAGTAATGGAGTGATTGAAGTTCTTTGGTTTCCAAAAATTTATAACTGTGGACACGAGGAAGATTAGACAATTCAACACGTGCAAGGGGTATTGTTACATCTTAAATCATTTTCCTGCCTCGAAGTGTTGGTAATTGTACGGTGATTGATTCTCTAAACGAATTTGAAAATTTTCGTTTTATCAGAAAATGGAGAGACTCAATTTCCGACATGAAAGAGAAATTTCATACACAATTTATCCTCCAGTCCAATTCAATTTTAATTAATTTTCAACAGTGTAGGTTACACTGGTTCAATATTTTGCGAAACTCTCGAAAATGCCCGCTGGATGTAATAGAGTAACAACCCATCTGCAATATCCCCGAGCCAATCGTCGGCGTTGATAGGGGAATAAAAAATTCATATGAAACATTACTCAATTTGATTATCAAATGATCATATGATTTTTAGTCAGCCCGATGAGAATCCAAGGCGAAAATCGGCTCGATAACGATCGAGATTCGCATGATGTCCTAAATCGCGAATTGATTCAGATTTCAGTTCAAAACGAAAGTGGATTTTCGCATAGTTATTGAAAGAAACCCTCAATGATCCCGAATATTCACGTATAATATGACAAGGGGGATAGAGGAACAATCAGTTGAATACCGTATAGGCCATACAAAATAACGGCAGATGATGCAATTCCATTGGCTGAAATTCGGACGGGAAAATGGTCAAAGTAAATCGCCAATTGCATAAACGATTCGGATGCAATCCCTTTCGATTTTCATAAATGTTCAACGTTATAGTTTTTAACGGTTTAATAGATCACGAAAATTGTCGGAATTCCCCTTTGGACGCAACGCAATAACAGCCGATATTCCCCAGCTAACTGTGGGCGGTGATAGGGGAATATTCAATTCACATTAAAACTCACTTCATGTTCCAAATCGGAAACTTTTGATCTTTTAAAAACTCGGTGATATATCCAACATGGAATGCGACATGGTAAGATGCCCGATAGACGGACATGATGAAGACTATTGTCTTAAATCCCCAATTGGTTCGGATTCCCGTTGGATTGGCTGATCAATTTTCAGTTGTTTAAGGAAAACTCAAATTTTCACGATAAATCAGAAATTTCATTGACAACTGCCCGTCACATTGTTAAATTCTCCACGAATTTCTGATAAATTTTCTATATTATATTTTTTACTGTTTTTATATCATAAAAATTCGAAATTCAAAAGCCTATCACTTTAAACCGTCAATTTATTCAGATTGTAGTTGAATGAATGACGATGAATATTTACAACAAATTTAACAATGTCAATATTTGTTGAAAATTACAGGACCCAAGTATCCCAAATTCTCAAAATAAATAAAAAATTTAATAATGTGAAATCCAATTCAGTTTTTACAAATATTCGACGTTGTGGTTCTTACAGATACCACAATTCACGAAAATTCTCGAAATTCCCCTCGTCATGCAACAGAATAACAACTTATTTCCAATAAGCCATTCAGATTTCACGTGAATATGATTACGAATTTTCACAACTAATTGAAAATTCCCACATTTGTTGACAATAAAAACTCAAGAATTGCAAATTTTCGACCTAAATAAAGAAAAACATAAATAATTTAACCTAAAATCCGATTTAATTCTTCAATTTTAATAAAAAATATTCAGCATTATATTTTTTACTGCTCTAATAATTCTCGAAAACTTTGAAATTCCCCTCTGAATGCAACAGAATAACAACCCATCTTCAATATTCCCCGACCGCCAACTGTCAGTGTATGTCGTTGAGCGATTATTACGAGTTACCAGGAAGTTTTGATTGCCACCGGTGGTTTTGCAGTATTAGTTATAAATTCGTTGGCTACAGCTGCAATAGTTTTACGTGCTTGCTCAATGCTTAGCAGTGTGTAACATAATCCAACGAGACAATTTTTGTTTCCCGTTGACAACAAATATTGCATAGACGGTGTGCCGACTTTATTGGAATACAGTTTCCCTACACTCTACTTCTGGTCTTTTGTTGTGGAGGGTGAATTATTTCATGATGAATATGAAACGCTCGGGTTCTTTCGTTATTGTACTGTGCATCTGCTGGGATAACTTCGTAATTCAGGAGAATGGGAGGGTGGGGGGCTTAACTGACGTTTAACCAAGGGATGATGATTTAACTGAATTCCCTCTCTGATAGTATATTGTTGTAATATCTGCAGGATATTATCTCTGATGTAAATTTCTCATTTGTGATTTTAATAAAATAATGAAATTATCACTGGTTCGTTTAACTGTCTGCATATAGGAGCATTCAAATATTACGTCAGGCGGTTTTTTGGATTGTCACAAAGCCCATGATAAGCTCCCCGCCCCCAGTTATGCCGCATTTTTTAATTTATGAAATACACCGAGGGGAAAATTTCCTAATATGTCAACCATATTTCCTTGAGACAAATAAATTATTTTCAATGGCTTCAATCTCAGAATGTTTGCGCTTCACAATGAAATATGAATTATTCTGTCACGCATGTTGAATTTTCCCCCGCATCTATTTACCAAATAACATTAAAACCTGGGACAAATGATCCAGCCCCAAGTGTCCCCTATTTTCACAAAATAGTATCATAAAATTGATTCCAGATGTGGCGTGTAGGAGGCGGGGGAGAGACGCCGTGAAAATTCCAATTAGTTTAATCAGACCGAGAGAGACCCCTTTCCTGCTCCACTTTCCATCTGATAAAAGTACTGGCCCCACCATCCTCAATATTCATCGATCAACTGCCACGAAAGTTTCGAGTGGTAAAGTCGAGTTTTTTGATACACGGAGAGAAAAATTCAATGAAAATTACCAGAAAAAAACGTGAAAATTACGCTTCGGAGCGAAATAAAATTTAATAAAAAGTGTGAGTCGGAACGGAAATTGTACGAATCGCCACGTAAATTCTACGATTTGTGCCGTAAAAATTAACCAGACTCACTGCTGTGGGGACAACAAGTCGTTCCGTAATTTTTCCCCAATGATTGGGAAATTTTACGGAACGGAACGTAGACATAACTCACCAGCTTCATAAAAATTGTTGAACGTTCAAGAATTTTTGATTTTGGAGGCACAATAAGTCGGCAAGTTTCTGTAAGATTTTACTTCTTCGGGAAAAATTACGTGACAATTTCGTACTTTGTTCGGTGATGAACCTGAAAATTCACTGAATGTTTCAGATTTCTTCTCTTCTATTCCTATAAAAATTGCCGGAAAACGATTCCCCCTTGCGGATTGCTCCGTAATTTTTACTGAAGATTTCTCTCCATGTATTTTACAGAAGATCGCATCTATTATTTCCTCAATGGACACCATCTTTTAGACTATTCCAGTGTGACCTTACTATTTTCCATCTGTTCAAGAATGAAATTTATGGTTTCGTGAATATGAAAGCCTCGTGTTACTCTTGCCCCGGGACCACATGTATCTGCGAGGTAACTTCATGACTGGACAAGTAAGCCGTGAGTTATTGCTGCACTTGTTCCCGTAATGGCTCAACGGAGTTCGTATTTTTGGAATAAATCAAGTTGCTATGAAATTTCAAATCACTCCGAGATACCCCTCATCCGCGTTATCAACGCTTTTAATAATTCGAGTGAACTTGTCATCCTGCAAGATCCCTCCAACTGTAAGACCATTCTACATTTACAGCTAGAATCATTAGGAAGGCGGACGTAACCTTAAGCTGATTAATAATGAACTGTATATCTCGCCCTTCCNCACCGAAACCTGAACTTTGTCTTTCCGAATAAACGATCGATATAATGGGAACAACTTCCTTCACGTACTTGACGCGTCCTACAGAAACAACTCAAGTGTTTGATTGAGTCTCGCTGGGTACCTGTCTACATCTATCCACCTTGAAACTTCGCAAGAAGCGAATCGATTCGAGATCTAACGGTGTTAATTGACCTGTAACATTTTGATGGTATCTTTCTCCCTTGTGACATTTGATTGACTTGTCATACAGTCATGCATTACATGTCTGCGAGACACTGTTATCCTGAATATCGTCTGTGTGGGGGCTCGAAGCGAGACGAGCAATTGATAATCTGAAGCATCCATTTACGACTCTTGATGTGCATAATCGAATATCTTAGTGACATCAAATTGTCCATAAATTCCAGTCTCCAATGTACTGGATTAAACGCTGTATTAATAACGGTTGGAGATGTTCATTCGCTCAAAACTAAGAATAATATGGAATTAAGTAAATGGCAGGATTTGAAATGTCAACATTTTTGACTCGTGACCCTTGTGATTGAATCGGTCATATCTATTCACAGAGATACTGAAAATATCATTATATTTGCGACTGCTCTATTTATTAATGCAAATTTTTGTAATGTTTCTTTGGATGCAACAGAATAACAACTCATCTTCAGTATTCTGTGATGCTGATTATTGATCAAGAGATGTAAAACTTCAGATCATTTTTTGAGGGAATGGAACAAAATGAGTCGACGATTTACGTGAATTTCCGACTCTTTTTTTACGGCCAGTGGTTATTAAGTTGTCGATGAATTAACTTACATAATACAGTGAATTAATTACGATTGATCATCTCCATTTATCAAGAACAGAGAATAACGTAGAATCAAATAAATGGTAGGATATCAAATTATGAAATTGTCCTCGCTTCTTTATGATTGAATCAGACCCATTTGTTGTCAGAAATACTCCAAATATTAGTCTCACCAATGAGTAATGGATTGTCAGCATTAAAATTTCGGCGGTTTTCACTGTGCAGGGAAATTTTCGTAATTCCACTTAAGGTGCAACAGAATAACAACCCATCTTCAATATTCTGTAATGCTGATTATTGATCCAGAGATATGAAACTTCACATCATTTTTTGAGGGAATGGAACAAAATGAGTCAACGATTTACGGGAATTTCTCGGTCTTTTATTACGGCCAGTGGCATTAAATTGTCGATGAATTATCATACATAATACAGTGGATTAATTACGATTGATCATCTCCATTTATCAAGAACAGAGAATAACGTAGAATCAAATAAATGGTAGGATATCAAATTATGAAATTGTCCTCGCTTCTTTATGAGTATTTTAATACTTAATGGGCATTCATCGTAATTACTCAATGGATGCAACAGAATAAAAACCCATCTTCAGTGTAATGTAATAACGCTGACAATTGGTTGAAAAACAGGTATGAAAGGTCAGTTAATTTTGTTAAAGGAAATTTGGAAAGAGGTGAATCGACGTTTTACGTGCATTTGTCAATCTGTTTTGGCCCGTTTTCCTAGTGAATTGAATTAACCAGGATTAGTTATCTCAAGCGAATAAATGGCAGGATATCAAATTATGAAATTGTCCTCGTTTCTTTATGATTGAATCAGGCACATCTGTTCTCAGAAATACTGCACATATGCATTAAAATTTCGACGGTTTTCACTATTCAGGGAAATTTTCGAAATTCCCCTCGAGATACAGCAGAATAACAACCCAACTTCAATATTCAGCAACGCTTCGCAACGCGTTCGCTTCAGAGATATTCAATTCATATGAAACTTCAGTTGAGTTTGTTAAGGAAGAGCAGAGCAAAATGAGACGTTTCCCATGCATTTGCCATTCTCCCTCCTTGCAAGAGGCATTCAATTGTCGATGAATTGCCGTACCTAATGCACTGAATCAAACACTGAATCAATAGCGATTACTCATCTCCGTTCGACGAGAACTAAGAATAAGATCGAATCAAGTGATTGACAGGATATCAAATTTTGAAATTGTCCTCGTTCTCTTATGCTTGAATGGCACACACCTATCCCCCAAAATACTGAAAGTGCACGGAGAAACAAAATATAATTCTGCTAATCAAATATGTTTCAGACAAGAATTTATTTATATTTATATGATACAAATTGGCAGAATTACATAATTATTTATTTTTCTGAGTGTATTAGTCTCACTAATGAGTCATGGATTTTCAGCTGTAAGTTTTATTTGAATGCAAGTTGATTTTATCAAGGGAGACCGATATTCAATTGCCCCTAAATATAAGCTTCTAATCCACTGAATTAAGCACTGAATTAACAACGATTAATCATCTTCATTTATCAAGAACTAATAATAGGATTTCGTTATATTTAAATCGGGCACATTTATTCCCGTAAATACTGCAAGCATCGTTCTCATTAATAAGCAATGAATTCTCAATATTATAGTTTCGACTGCTGTCATTGTTCATGAAAACTTTTGAAATTCCCCTTCGGATGCAGCAGAATGAAAACCCATCTTCCATTTTCAGCAGTACTTACAGTCAATTGTGTAATATTCAATTCTAGTAACTTTCGTTAATTTTGTCCGAGGCGAGTGATACTGATTGCCCATAAATTTGAGTTTCCAGTCCCCTGAAGTAACAGCGATTACTCGTATTCATTTATCAAGAGCCAATAATAAGATTCCGTTGTTTAAATCGGGCACATTTATTCCCCTGAATATGCAGGTATCGGTCTCACTAGTAAGTAATGAATTCTCAACATTTGCTGTCGTTGTTCAGAACACCTTCGAAATTCCCCTTCGGAAGCAACAGAATGACGACCCATCTTCCATATTTAGCAGCGCTTACAGTTAATTGAGGAATACCTAATCTATATGTACCTTCGGTTAATTTCGTCTAGGACAAGTGAATACTAAATGGCCCATTAATTTTACTTCCCAATCCCCAGAATTAAACACCGAATTTACAAGGATTGATCATCCGGCCAACGGCAAAATATCAAATGTCAAAATTGACCTCAGTCTTTTATGTTCAAATCGGGAATATCATTTCGCAGGAATACTGTAAATATTACTCTTACCTTTTCAATTATGCACACCAAGCTTATTATCGAGCCCACGTCGACGTGGTGTTCTTCACTCCCTAGTATAAACGCCTCTGGTATCACGACATTCAGATTCACAAAGTGTGATATTATCCCTGTACTTCTCGATACCTGCACATAAAAGTTGAAAAAAAAAATGTTTCCCATTGTTAGAAATTTTCAAGTGCTTCATAAACCGGATGCGCCTGTCCGTTCGCTGTACCTTTTGTTTCTTGTTTTCATTGAAACAAAAGGTGTTTTTTTTTATACATCTAATGACAATTACCTGACACTCGTATGTTCCATTGTCTCGTTCTTGTACGTATTTGATTTGCAGCGTCCAGCCGTCCGAGCCCTCCGAATGAAGCGCCTGGAATCGCTCGTCATTCGTATACGTGAACAATGAGCTCGTCAATACGTGCCAATCACGTCGACGTATCCAGGATATCTGTGTGTGTTTAAATGAAGTAATGTTCACACTTGTTTCTGAGTTTCGAAACTGTTTGGACAATGGTGTTCTCTCATTTCTATTTGGTTATTATGATAATTGGGGCTCTGCGCGATTTTTTTTTCTATCGTTGGATATGAGAAAGTACTTTATATCCAATGATAGATTGTTTATACAGAAATGTCTTTTTTTATTGGGATTTTGCATGATTTTGTTTATTGATGGATATGAGAATTGACTGGAAAATATAGGACAGGTATTTTTTCATTTCAATGAATAATGAAACATCGATAAGTCATCGACTGTAATTCATTCATGGTGTGGAAAGGTGAGCAAAAATTACTCGGGAGCTTTCAGACAAATTTATAATTCAAAAGGCAATCCTCGAGCAAAATGTAACTCAATAAAATGGACTCAAATTGGAGATGTTACGATTCTTTCAAAAATTGCGGCTCCCTGTACAGTAAATTTTCCGTGTGTGCCTTCGTTAGCGTAATTTTTTACGAAATTCCAGAGAAACTTCACCACTTTAGAACACTTTACCTAACTTTCAGTCATTTTTTTGAGCAAACAGAAAAAATTCACCATTCGTCTTGCATTTTTCCTTCAATATAAAGCCTGGAGGGGCTGGAATGAAATTTCGCTCTACGATTACTTGACTTTTCAGTCATTTTTCCTCAACTTTGTTCTCCGCGTTGATTTTATGTGATATCTCCGCACAAAAAAATACTCGTCTAATATTTTTCATTCAATTTTCGTATTTCATCATTTTATCGAATAAAAAAAATAATGCAACAACCCAGTCATAGAAATGAGCTAATCTTCGACAGATGATTGAATCATTTTTCAATTTACAATGAACCTTGAACTTCTCCCGTATTCTTCATTTGAATTAATGAAACTGAGAACCCCTTGGAGCACTGAATATGAAAAAGCTCTCTCTTGAAATAACAGTCTGATGGACCACTTCAATCAATACAAAAATACAGACATTTTTTGAAATAATAGAGACTCCCCAGTGTTTATTTATTCTTTACCTCGGCATCGGAGATGGAGCGCTCAGCCAAATTTCTTAATTTACAATGTAAGAATGCTGTACCACCGAGTTGTACAGTGACATTTGAGACTGTATTATTTTCATTGGCCTCATTGACTCTCTGTAGTTCATCGAGATTATTGTACCATAGTGCTCGCCAGTCTGAGGGGATGTTGTAGGGCACACGACGATCTTTAAAATTATTTTCCAATTATTCATATTACTCATTTCAATTCGATTTGAGTCGATGTTAATCCTAGGGAACAAAATTGGAATGAAAATATCATGCATAGTATATATATTCTCTTTTGAGAATGTCGAGGGTACGGGAAAGGTAAAAGGCAAAATAGGATCGATGATTTACTGTTGGAAAAGTGTTTTTGAAATTTCGAGTAAAAAGTCTTGAGATTTTTTACAAAAGACCATTTTTCATGAAGATTCCATATGTTTTTGACTGAAAATATGCGTAAGTATTTAACTACACATACACAGGGGAAAAGTTATTTTTGCTAAATAGTCATCTAGTTGAGAGAAGCATTTATTTTTTTTCAAAATTGTATTTCTCCTATCGAGTCATTCCTAGGAGAGTCTGATTAGGTTTCAATCATCACAATCGGGTTGTCCTAGAGGATGACTGTGTTGCACGTGACCTTGAATAAACTCCTCCAATGATTATTCATTTTTCCTAAATTTCTTTTTTTCTGGAGGAAAGAATTTCGATAAATTTTTAGTGTTCATAATTATTGAGCGAATTCACTTAAGGTCATAACTAACATGATCATCTTCTAGAGCAATATAATTGACATAATTGAAGCCTAATGACGATTTGCTGCGAATGACTCCTCTCAAGTAAATAAATATGTAGCAAAAATAATTTTGTTCTCAGTGAAAAAATTGTACAAAATTCACTAGAAAACAGTTGGAGATCTATGGAGCTTTCTATTAATTTTTGCAGCCTATCCACCCGTTTCCTTTCAATTGAAATGTTCAATGGAAAATACGCTATAGAAAAACGAATTAAATTCCGCCCTTCTGCACCACTTACTCTATTGAGATATTTTATATAGAAAATTCCTTAGCTCAAATTGTTCAAGTTTTTTTGTTTGATTTTTTTAATGAAAAGAAAAAAACAACTGTATGGAAAACCTTAGAAGATTCTCGTCGAGGAATTCCCATGGAAAATTTCTCAATAGAAAAATTTGTGTAGAAAGATGAGATTCTGATTTTTTTGTATAAAATAGTTTCTGTGGGACACCCTCTGGGAAAGAAAACGCGCAGTAAAGCTGCGGAATACTCCAATACAATCAGCCAAAAACTAATAGAATTTACTACAGAAGTTCAATAGCAAATTCAGTAGAATGTGCTATCCAATTCGCTAGATTTTTCTGCGATACATTCCCGTGTCTGTGAAAAGGAGGAAAAATATACGAAAAAATATTTAGGGTTTATAGACTCTCGACATTTTTTTTCATGCGGAGCGTTGATGCCATGAAATTTTTAGATCCACAAACCATGAATATCATTGGAAATTCTACAAATTCCTGACGAAAATCCTGGAAATCTCGGAGATCTCTCAACAAGAAATGCCATGATTTTATCTCAAATTGAATTAAACTTCATGAAATCAAAAATTAACACAGGGCGGTCGTTTAAATTTCGAAAAACTTCTGACAGACCTAAAGAGGTGATACGACATTCTATCATACCTTTGTCAAGTGATCGTGCTAATAATATCGTCGGTAGGATCAGAAATACCATGTACCACGACAGACGATCCCGCATTGTGATGTTGCACTGGGGTTCGCTGAAAGGTAAAAATCATTACAGTCTGCAGTTGCAATGATGCTCAAGACATGCAGGAAACCGTAATGCCGAGGAATATCAATAGATGGACTACACCAGAGCGGGTCAAGTATTTTTCTTATTTATTACGCTATAAATATCTGCCCCCGTGAGATAGACAGACACATTCTCCGCACACTGTGATTTTTCTCCGAGCTACACCGACAGAAATGTTCAATAAAAATTACGGAACTCTCAGTTCACTCAGCGATTACGGAATCGACTCAGAAAATTTAAGTGGCGGTATCGTAATTTTTCACAGGAGACTCAGATAAAAATTACGGAACGCTCCGGAAAAATTCCGTGGCAGTTCCGTAAAATTTCCTACAACCACATTTCGCCCCGGAATTACGGAAAAGACACGTAATTTTTATTGAATATTTCTCTCCGTGTATGTTACTCAACGATTCTCGTGCAGTCCCCTCGAGTAAACTAACAGTGGCTAGGACGAAAGGACACAACACAATGGAACATGTCACTGCCCCCTCAACCCCCACAAGTCGCAAACCGCCAATATGTTCCACTCAATCATCTCTCACGAGTTATACCCAGGACAAAAATTCGACAGTGGGTCTACTCCCTCATTTCCTCATTCATCAAATTCAATACAATAACTTACGAGAGGTTCGTCGAACCCTCCCCCACAACTTATGACAGGTACTAATGTCATTTCTCAAGAGCGCAAATGTTGACTGGTGATCCGGCTATCGATTGTACCCGCTAGGAAATCAAAAATAAACGCCCAAGGTGGATTGAATTCGGGTCAGAGTTGAGGACAAAACGTGACATTCATGAACGTCATTTAATCTAACTTCAGAATAGCGAAGGTGGTGTACAGAGCTGTGCGTAAACACGAGGTTTATTCCACCCCAAAAAGAAAATGAGGGCGGGCGACGGGGGATAAGGCCCATTCCCCCTGGAATATAACAAAATGCATAGGATACTGCGGTTAATCATACCCGAGTCAATAAATTTTACTCCACGAAAAGCCGGCGAGCGCGAGAGGGAGGAAGTGAGTGGAGAGTTTCTCATGGAGTCAGGGGGAGAAACGGTGAACCCCGTGAAATCGTAATGGCTGGACTCACGAGAATGATCCGATTAAACTCGTTCCCTTGCCCCCCTCCACCCCCTCGGAATACTGAAACTTATACTCCACGAGTGGGAGCTTAATTCCATCGGGCAATCATATTAATACTGGAGTACATGATTTCGAGGGGGGTTATTGCTAGTGCAAGCCTAGTTTCAGCGGCAAGTGCAACGTTTTCGAGGGGGTGGAGAGATAATGGTGCGAGGAATCGAGCTGGAATATCGTGTACACGATAGATAAGAATTATATTCGGCGATAAGGGGTGTGAGGGAGTCGTGTTGTGATGAGGCGGAAGGGGGGGGGGGAGAGGGGGTTGTGAATTTTGGGGGAAACGATCGAAACAATTGGCAGAAACGACTCACTTGTCAGGGGCCGTTAGATGGTACACGCCGCTCTTAACCGCCGGTTAATTGTACAGGCAAATGTATACGAGTTGCCTTAATCTGTTTCTTTTTTTCACCCGCTTTACTCTCCTGCGTTTTGGTTTACGGTTCAATGCATCCACACATACACGTTAAGCACAATGTCAACCCTCAAACGAGGGAGTCCACTCGGGGATTCATTTCCCCTCCTCTCTTCGTTTTTTTTTTTTTACCTCTTCGCTCTCAACCGACGTCAAATGTTTTTAGCGTGATTTTTTATCCTCCTCCTGGGTTAGACTTTTTTACTCCCCACCTACCCCACACAGACACTCGTATCCCACTCCAGTTGTACCGAGGGATTTTTTTGAAAAAAACCCCAACACTTCGATGAGTAGAGTACCAACGCCTGACAACAGGGCGCACACTTGACACACTACTTGACGCGCAATTTTTCCTTTTTTTACATTCACCTCGGCGTTTTTTTATTGCTATTTTCAATCACTTGAATTGAATTTCATGGAGC
Organism: Diachasma alloeum; assembly: GCF_001412515.2. NCBI lineage: Eukaryota > Metazoa > Arthropoda > Insecta > Hymenoptera > Braconidae > Diachasma > Diachasma alloeum. Next base: position 1,502,200 of record NW_021680342.1, on the reverse strand, counting down.
CACACACCGTCATCACTGGAGAGTGGAAATCTGTGTCGCACTTGTCACACACTATTTCTTCGGTGGGTGGTTTTATCAATGGCCCCTATCCTGTTTATTATTTTAATATTTTCATCGAGCTACTGGGGGAGGAGTGATAATGATAACCGAGAGGAAGCACGTCACGGCGTCCCGTGTCCCGTGAATCCCCCGATAAATTCTCGCACTGTTGTTTCACACCTCGTGTTTTTAATGATAACCCTGCAGTCGCACATGCACTTTTATATTCCCATCCACCTCGCGCGATTCCACAGTAACATTTGCACCGGAGGACTCAGTACTGAAAAAAAAAACAACTTCCGTGATTGAACCGAGGGAAGTCACAATCACTTCACTATTCTCCCTTCAGTGACTCGAGTTTTCACTTGGCTTGGTTTTCGTTCTCTAGTAACAGAGCCATCGATGAGTCGTGAAACGTGGAATGCAAACGAGGGGTTATTTTTTCATTTGCCAGAGATGATGATGATGATGGGGGTTACAGTTGGTACCAGCCCTATCCAGGAGTCCCTTACCCGGATCACAGTCTTTTCCTTCGCTATGGCCCCAAATGCCCCTGCACAGGCGCGAGACGCGGTTCAGAATTTTCGTGAGCAGCGCACGACGAGGGTTGTCGATTGCGTTTGGTGGGAGACAAGGTAGAGGGTGGAATGACGAGGGGTGGAGGCGCGACAGGGGGCGCGAGAAAGGTCTGTGCACACACAAGGACGATGAGATGGTGACGATGTAGATGGCGAGCAGGGGAATCAAGGGGGATGAGAAATAAATGTTGATACCACGGGGGGTGGGAGGGGGGATGATGGCGCAAGCGTTTTGGCGCACCAACGCATTGATCCCTGGAATTCGCCCGGTGGTTAGGGGATGAGGGGTGTCGAAGAGTGGCGCGGGAAGGGGCAGATGATGGCAAGAGAGAGTGAGACGAGGGGGGGGGGGAACTAAAATCCAACGGTGATGTTCAACCAGCTGGGAATTCTTTAGTAGAGTTTACTTTGGTTCATCCGACGGTCTGCTCTGTGTTGTTCATTCGGCATTTATCAACTCTCGCTTCTAAACCATCGCTGCTCTCTCCACCTCCCCCGACCGCTGATGTACCACCCACAACCCACGCTTCATCCTCAGTCTGTACAGCTACTACTCCACCACTCTCTTTATCTTGTTGGGGATATGAGGGGCGAGAGGTGGAGAGAGGGATAACGTTACACCTGACCCTCTGACTCTCGTGGAATTTCCAGATTTTCCCCCCTCGTTTTAGATCGTCTTTACGGAAATTCCTGCATCATGAGATACGTCTGATGGACATGGGAGAAGTGGAGGGTTTTTATTAGGGGAGAGACTGTGGCGCGGTGGTTTCAGAGGGCTGTTAGAGTACTCAGGTTGGAATCAATCGATGAGATTTGGGAATGGATTCTTTTTAGGGCTTTGATCCTCGGATGTTGAGAGGGTGTACATGTTTAATGGGGATATGGTTCGTTTGGGGAGAGATTGAGAGGGTCGAGCGTTCGGGTTTTTTTATTGCAAGAGGGGATGCATTTAATTGTCTGAGGGTTGCCAATAGTTTAACGAATTCTCGATCAGTAGGGGTGAGATTGTTTTGAGTGACATTGCGTGAAAATTGCCCGTTGTTCGGTGTTGAGTTTAAACTCTTCGCTTGTAACGCACCGGGAAGGACTGGCAAACATGAAAATCAGATTATCGACTGTTTGAATTTTGGTTCGATTGTTTAGAGTTATTCAACGAATGGGAATCGAGGGTTTCAGGGGCAGGGGAAGGGGAGGATGATGATTGGTTGAGGGGGAGGGCAACAGCCAATCACGCTTGCATGTTTGAATCCGCTCGAGCGGCGGGGGAGCTGATTCGCTGGCTCCAGCGGGCGCTGACGGCCATTTTTTTTTTCTCCGAGACCTAGTCCCAAGTGGCTCGTTCTGGGGAGCTGGTGAACATCTCTGCGAGTGTGAAAATGTTCTCGAGATTGGCTCTGCGTAACGGTAATTGTCAATTAACATTTTCTAGGGGGTTCATTATTAATCTTTGGTCAACCATATCCAACGATTGATTGAGTTTGATGCTTTGACTGATGAAAGGGTTTTCGGTTTCTTGGTTATGTTCCATAATATCAACTTCGACATTATGTAATGAAGAAATTTCTCTCATATTTTTTATATGATTTCATAATTGAACTGCATGAATTGTGCTAGGGATGGATTTTGCTGGAATTTGGTTCTGCTCCTTTCGTGGTTTATGGTAGACTCTCCGTTACAATAACATCTGATTGTCAGTGTGGAGAGACAGAGGGTTGGGATTCCCATGACAGTCTCATCAATCCGTGGAATTTATCGTTGAAATGTGTGAATTTCAGTGGCAACGCGTATCCCTGCTCTGGCACGTGTTCAGAGTTCAGCAGCAGCAGCACCACCTGATTTCTCGAATAGACCAGAACGTCCAGTTGAGCCAAGCCCTGTGCGTCATGGTTTCATTCCAGAGGAGTGGTTCCAAGCGTTTTACAATAAGACCGGTTACACTGGTGAGCAATTAAATAAGGATGTCTTTGGAGTTTAATGAATTAAATGACCGATAAAAATTCGTGAACACGTGACGTTCCCTCGACATTCAATATTGAGATGAAGATTGAACGAATTCACTTCCTTCTTAAGCATTCGTATAGTCAAAATTGAAAAGGCATTACAAATGATTTTATGAGTGCCTCTTCTTTTATTGATTGAAGATAGCATAAAAAAAAAAAAATTGGATTGTTGGGAAAATCCAATTTTTATAAAAGCAAGATGAATTCGAGGAATGTCTTTCGTCGAATTCAGTAATTAAGTGACGAGGAAACTCATTAATTTCGTCGGAATTTTTATGAATACTTTTTTGTAGTTCTCATGTGACTCTGAAAAGACCAAAGAAATCTTCAGGTCTCATCTGTGAAGAAACGATTCTATTGATTCAAAATGTTTATGGAAAATTGATTCTGCTGGTTAGATAATGGATTTTTCTAGATTTCGGTTCCAAGTAATTAACATTCAAAGTCATTTCTCACACATGGACCCTCATATCAATTTTTTCTAACTGAGATTCGAAACTTTTGAGACTATATTATCAGCACAGATGGTAACACAGTTTCGTGCTAAATGAGACATTATGAGAGCTGCTGTGTAAGAACTGGCTTTGATTGTTAATAATTTGAAAATTAAATCATGAAAATTTTTTAGAAAAATTCGTACATAATTCAACTGTTATTATGATCATCCTATGTGATATCAAGACTAATGTGATCATTTACATTTTGGTAGTTTTTGAATATGATTCCCCCCTCTTTTAGTTTGTATTTGCTACAGACTTCCGTTTATTAATGAATGACATGACCGACTTCCAACTCTTACATTCATTCCAACCTTTAAGAGGCGCCTCACTTTTTTCTGTTATAATGACACCTTTCACCCCATTGCTTTCAACCCTTAATGATGTTTCGACATCAATGAACGTAAAAAAATGGCTAGTAGTAGATGATTTCTTTCAAATTCATTCTTTGATCTATTGAAAAGACATACAAAACTTCATATCGCCTAGGAGCTAGACAACGACAGCAATAGTTTCTAAAGTTCCTTTATTTGCATGAGGCTAAACAGGGTATCAATAAATTCCGCATGTTTCCATATTGCCGTCTGATCGATGATGCAGAGACAATGCTAAAGTTATCATTGCCCCATTTAACCTCATGCATAAGTCGCCACTTTCGAAATTATTTCGTTTCTGTTCTGCACACGGTGTCAAGATCCCCTTTCAGATCAAAGAAATTCATGGAAAAAAATCCATTTCTACCCATTTTTTACACTCTCTGACTTCGCTGGAACATCGTTCATGAATAATTTTTAACAGATTCTAGTTGTAACAATACCATGAAATGTTAATTAACGATTGAAATAATCTCAGGCCCCTACGCCTTCTTCTTCGGTGTTACCACGTACCTCGTCTCCAAGGAGATCTACGTTCTGGAGCACGAGTTCTACACTGGAGTCTCGGTGTTCATTATGAGCGTAGCTATTGTAAAGAAATTGGGCCCACAACTAGCTGCATACCTGGATGAGGGAATGGACAAGGAAGAGGCGGAGCTGCAGGCGACCAGGACATCCGAAATCCAGTCTCATCAGGAGTTTATCGATCACGTAAAGAAAGAGAAATGGAGAACAGAGGCTCAGGCTTGGATTGTGGATGCCAAAAAGGAGAACATCAAGATACAACTGGAGGCTGCATACAGAGAACGCATCCACAGAGTTTACACAGAGGTAAACAATTCATCAATAACTCGTCAATTCATCAACCCCATCCAAACAAATAATACAGTAAAAGCTATTGATTTAATATTTATTCTCATTCCAACTTGCAGGTGAAGAAACGTTTGGACTATCAACTGCAGATTGCCAATGTGGAGCGCAGAGTTGCCCAGAAACACATGTCCGAATGGATAATAAACAGTGTATTGAAGGCGATAACACCGGAGCAGGAGAAGGCCACTCTCCAGCAGTGCATCGCCGAACTTCAGGGGCTTGCACCAAAGGCATAAATTGTTACACGTGTAGGGATAATAGAATTGATCAACAATTGGAATTTTATTTTGATTCAAAGCCGATCGGGTCTAGCGATAATGTTTGAACTTTCTCAATCGTCATTATGTAAAGTTGTAATATTGTCATTCAGTTGAAAATCGTCGCTATCGAGTTACGAGTAAATCAATAAAGATGTTACTGGCCTGGTGGTGAAAGTCAGTGTACTATCTGTCTTTTTTCATTTCTCTAACTTTTTACGCTAGCTTTAGCATGGAAAAATCGACGCAAAGTCGCAGCCGGAAATTTTACCGGAAATCTCTACAAATGTCCCTTTTTCGAAACCAAAAAACTTTAATCACTACGTTACTAGATTGTGCAGCGCCTAAAATTGTTTGGTTTCCAAAAATTAATAACTGAAGAAAAAAAATGCTCAAAATAAGTCAGCAGATGTATAAATACGCATTATTGCGCTGGCGGAAAATTTGAAAATTTGAGGGTACGTATTCTTCAAAAAAATTCCAAAAGACTAAACCAATTTGGGGATTCGTGAACCACCCTAGGGGGCGCGAATGCATCCAATACTAAATTACTAACCCAAAAATCAAAACATAATCGAGTGTGCCAGTAAACTACTGTAAACAAAGCGAAAACTCATAGGACAAGAATTAAAATTTTCTCGAAACATGGATTTGAGGAGTTTCTGCGAAGCGCTCCCCAAGATAGTAAGTAACATCGACACTCGAGCAATCAAAAATGAATTCTCATTCTCTTAAATATTTTTATAGGAGCTGCATGCTCACTTGAATGGTTCAGTGAGCCCCCAGACACTCAAGAAATTGCAAAAATTAAAGGGCAATGACGATGAATCAATACCTGACATCGAGATGTTCACATCGTTAAAAGAGTATGAGATATTTAAGAGGGTATTATGACGGGACACTCAGCTCAAAAAATTTTAGTCCGATCACATTTCGGGTTTTTCTTTGCTAATATTAACCAAAATTTTTTAACACGGCCTCGCAGTATCCCAATTCATATAACATTAGTATTATTTAATAACACTAGTTGACAATATTTCGAGCTTTCCTGTGCTTTTTTGCAGAAAGTTTCCATTTTCCCTTGAGAGGACTTGTTAACCCTTAAGTGGTCGCGCTTTTCCAGCATCTCACTCGCTCTACAGTGGCGCTCTATAGGTTGCGTATGGTTTGGCGGGGATTCCCACACGATGCGACCACTTAAGGGTTAAATTCAGTAGCGAAGCGGTAAACCGGGTTAAGTCGATTTTGACTTTTGGGCATTTTTTGACAAATATCTCGGAATCTAAGAGAGATAGCAAAATTTTGTTCATCGCCTTTTTTATAACCCTCAGTTGGCTCTACAAAAAAGGTCATGACAAAAATTTTTCTATCTCTTTTAGATTCCCAGATATTCGTCAAAAACTGGCCAACAGTCAAAATCGACTTAACCCGGTTTACCGCTTCGCTACTGAATTCTTCAAATTACTAATGGATTATCTCATAAACGGTTTTCTTTAGCCATAAATTCCGTTTACGGACATTGTGGAGAAAAATTATATTCACGCGGCCGAAAACAACTTTCCGTACTGATCTTCACTTTTCCCCAGAGATTGGTATTAGCCCGTCCCCAAACTCGTAAAAGTGAAAATCACTACGGAAAAATATCGTTCACGGCTAGTGCCATGGGGTTTTTTTACGCGCATGGTTGGCCGGTCCGAGCCGAAGGCTCGGACGCCAACTCCACGCGAGTAAAAAAGCCCATGGCACTCGCCCTGAAATATACTTTTTCTGTACTGCTTCTCACGATTTCTCGTCTGGGAATTGGTATTACATACTTCCCAAACTCGAAAACTTGAAAATCACTACAGAAAAATATTGTTCTTGAGCTGATGCGATGGGGTTTTTTTACTCGTGTGGCGTCGGCCTCCGAGCCGAAGGCGAGGACTGGCCAACCGCACGAGTAAAAAAACCCCATCGCAACAGGCCGGAAATAGTATATTTCGTAACGAGTGCAAAAAAGTGTTTTTTGGCGAGTGGGAGGTTTATATCACTCGCCTTCGGCTCGTGATATAATCCCACGAGCTAAAAAACATTTTTTCACGAGTTACGAACAATATTTTTCATCACAATGTGGCGGAAATTGGACTTTTAGGCACGCGGAGCGTGCCGAAAAGTTCACTTTTCGTCACAGCGTGATGAAAAATACTATTTCTTACTTGTGTGAACCCTCACACTCGTCAGAAAAGTTGTTTTCGGCCTTGTAATGAAAACAGCTATTTTGACACTGCTGCTACGTTCACCTGGTGCCGAAAAGTGCGTTTTCATTTACTCATAAACGAAAAGTTTACGCACAAGTGATGAAAAATACTCACAAGGAAGTTGTATTTCGCTCCGCCAATTGCGTGAATGTTGACTCCAAGCGTCCATTCATAAATTCAAAAAATAACTTTAGGATTACCCCGTAAACGGTTTTCACCCGTCATTTGAAATTTCGTGAATTCAAAATATAAAAACCTCAAGTCTGAATTTCTTCAGAATCGTCGTCACACCCTCCGTCCTCCGCCATAATATCCTTCAGTACTTGATATTTTATGTCACTCGCTCCAGAATGTCAATAGAATAACTGAGAACATTCACAGGTGTTTCCAAATGTTCAATCTCGTCCATTCTTTAACCGACACTCCAGAAGCAGTATTTCTCGCCACATGCGATGTAATTCAGGAGTTTCACGATGATAACGTGATTTATCTCGAGCTCCGAAGCACCCCGAGATCGGTGAAGGGTCAGATGACAAAGGAGGAGTACATCGAGGCCATCATCAAAGCCATTGAGTACTCCCATTGCAATATTCATTACACCCAGGACTCACAAAGCTCTCAAAATAGTATGAATATTCATAGATTAATTTTTCAGGACATGTAAATTTAAAACTCCTGGGATACTCGTTAAATTATTAATCTCAGTGAATAGAAAAGACGGATCGGCCAATGCTGAGGAGAACATTAAATTAGCGATTAAATGTCACGGAGAGCATCCAATGACAATCGTCGGTATTGATTTGAGTGGTGATCCGACGGAGGGGGAGGCTTACATTAAATTACTGCAGGATTGTCGCGACGTGGGATTAAAAATTGCTGCACATTGCGCTGAGGTATGGAGGAGATTCTTAATTTATTCATCTTACTTCGTACGAAGTAGAAAAGAGGGCTTTGATCTACTAATTTTATTTATTATCAATAGATTAGCATACATTAAAAATATTAGGATAATACTATATTATATTCTGAACTAATATCCTATAATATAGTATTACACAATACGCTTTCTAATACTATTTGTTAATCTAAACAAATTGAAGAGAAAATATTTATTAACATGCGATAATCATTCATTTAAGATTAATAGATTATTTAATTCATTGAATTAAAACATTTTCCTTCAAAGATATTGTTGATATCTATAGAAAAACATTGAACAAAGAGTTTCATCTGATTCAAATGCATCATTTCCCTGAGTGCAGGGAGCCAAAGATAGAAATTCAATGGAAATTAGAATCAATCAATTTTGCCAATCAAATTCTCATCGACAGGTTCCAAACGAGGAAGAAGTCATAGATATTCTAAACTTCAAGCCAGACCGCCTCGGTCACTGCACGAATATTCACCCCAATTTGAAAGGGACTGAAAAAATCTACAAAATGCTTCTAGACTCTCGAATTCCCGTTGGTAAGTGAACGTGCTGATAAGTCCACGTACTGCTCCCTCGATTACGCTCCGTTCAGGGATAAATCCTCATTGTAATGCAAAATAACTAATTTCTTTAGAATTGTGTCTTACGTCGAATATGAAATGCAAAACTGTGGCATCCATCACTGAACATCAATTTGCATATTTTTATACAGAGAAACATCCAGTGTGTATTTCAGTGAGTACAAGATAATGTTTTAATCTTTATGGAGGAATCTCAGAATACTAGTTATTTGTTGTTCGTAAATTTTATGTTTCGAGTTTATGGGATTTTTTAATAACCATCCAGTGAGTAATAATTTGAACATTTATAGACGGATGATAAGGGAGTTTTCAATACGAGCTTATCGGCGGAGTTTCAACTCGCTGGTAAACACTTTGGCCTAGATAACGAGGAGCTGAAGGATTTGTCCTTGTCTGCTGTTGAATACTCATTCGCTACGAATGAGGAAAAATGCAAACTATCGGAGAAGATTAGATTATTCTCTTGTTCCAAATGACTGTGATTGAAACTGCGTTAAAAATATTCAGCTTGGAATTGTAATGGCTATTTTTCTACTTTGAAATACACAACTCATTTGTCGATTGTTGTTGTTTTTTTTATTAATAATCGTGAGACACGTTTACATAGATTTACAGATGATAACTAAGCAGCTACCTTAACTGAGAAAATTGAAAGTAAACGTACAGTAGTTAAATGTCATCAGAATTCTCGTATCTATTCATTTTTTCATCATTACAATGAAGTCATATATTTACACAACATTTATTTTATCTTATAATTTCCCTCTAACTGCGGTACAATTGCAATTTTCAATGATCAAAATGTCATCGTTTCGCCTTATTTCTTCTTTAACTAAGCGCCGCGGGCGTTACTGACACACGTAAGAGGATAAGTGGCCCTTACACCTTTACTAAAATACAAAGAATGCCTGTCAATCGAATCACAATCGAGCCTGACAAGAATATTCCTCTTCATCTATTTAAATATTGCGTTTCACAGCGAATTTTCTTCCTCGTTTATCACGTAAACGAGAATTTCTTTTATTTATAAATTACATGAATTATTCAAATATCTCAGTGAATTTTATTTTATTGGGGAAAAAATCATATGGAGCGTAGATACAGCACCAATTGATGGACAAATAATTTCAAATACATTTGAAAAATCAATCACACGCGCAACAATTCCATCATAATTGAATAAATCGCAATAAATTTATGAATTTTCAATTTTGTAACTAAAAACAATCCCTCCTATCATAAATTTTCAGAATCATTAAAATAACTGAACGAAAGGAGATTCAATTTTACATCGATAATCAATTCAATACAACGAGAAAACATAAGAGTAACAGCGACAATAATACCTAATGAATTTTTTCTCAAAGAGCGACGCAATTAATAATTAGTGATGTCAATAATGTTTCACAGTGAGAAATTGTTTCTAGAGTAATTATTCATCCTATATAACAGTCTTTTTGGCTAAACTCATCTCGAAAAAGCATCTATCCACACGAGAAACTCTCCTATATTCACTTACCCCTCAAAATAATCGAAAATTAAAGAAATAAAACGAGAAAAAATACAATAAAAATTGCGTTTTCGGATTTTTTGGATCGTAGTGAGTTGATATAACGCAACAAATCTAAAGTCAAATTTGGACGATTACAAAGCTTCCATTCGGAAGCAAAAAAAAATATTCCCTCACTTTACACTTGTGAAACTACGCAACTTGTTCAAAGTTCTCAACGGCCACTGTTATTTGTTACACACTAATATCTTACTGTCGCTACACATATAATCCTACAATCTATGACTATAAAAAAGAAGAATAAACTGAATCTGATGCATTTATTTATTTTCATTTTCAGCAATGAACCATTGCTTTATTTTCCTCATTTCAACATTTTATTAATCCAAATATCTTTCGAGCATTACATCTACATTACGTGATGATAATTATATTCTATTTTTGTATCTTGTGACGTATTTATTTATTTCCATCGTTGACAACGAATGATCAACGAGATTATCATCAATCTCCACCGCAACGAGGAAATTCATCATAGCCCTTCCTGCATTTCTCTTACTTTTACATATGTGCGAATTCATTCGAAATTACAATCACGAATCAATAATTTCGATTGTGAAATCTTGCATTTTTGTTTACGTAGAAAAAGAAAAATTCTATAATCATTCATTATGCTCTCTGCGGACGTCCCTCTCCAATTAATTATATACTTGTTTTTCCACTAAACTCTATGAATATTTCGATGACTGTATGTACAATTTTTTATCAAACAGACAAGATTACAAACAATGAATAAAAAATATCATTGTTCACTGTTCAATGATTCTCATCGTCTCCATCAATAATAATAATAAACTGTTGGTCGAAGGTAGAAAGAATGTACAATTATTAAAAGTGAATAAAATGCTATAAAATATATATAATGATGTGTGGGAGAATGAGACGTTGATACACGATCAAATGCGATTTAATCCACGAAAACTGACATTACTTCTCTCATGAGCATCTAACAATTACTGAGAATATAATAAATAAGTTAAGATGGTTTTTAAAATTCTTTTGATTCGGCGGTACAGCTTAAAAGATTGAACATGAAGAAAACTCGGATAACAATTCCGTAGTTTTAATACTATATTGAATGTTACTCTCATTCAAGAAAACCCTCCACCCTCAGTTTCCCAAAATTTGTGCCACTAAGCACAAAACAAATTACAGGCTAATCAATAGAACCCGATTGAGTCGAATCTTCTTGAACGAGAGGATCGCAAGGCGTGATAGCGACGAAAAAAAAATTTTCAACTCTGTTATTTGCCCTTCGATTGCACGCAGAGAAAAAATAAACCAACATTCACACAATGTAAATTCACACGGCAATCACCCAACCACAAACGTCGTAGCCCACACAAAAGATCATTGAATGCTTAGAAAAGAAGGAGTACATACATCGTGAATGAAATAATCCTAAAACTCACTAGTCATTCGAATAACATCACTCTCATGGGATAATCTAGAAAAAAAACAGTATCAATCAGCTGAAACATCGGCCACGCTCGTTCGTTACTTAATAATCATTACACAGATGCACTTAAACGTAAAATTGAAGTCAGTTTTGTATGAATATACCCGTTTTCATAAAAAAAATGAACAAATTCACGATACAATACTCCTCGCTGGCTTGGTATTATTATTCGTTGCATTCGAATTTCTATTGTGTGACTGGGCGAATAAAACTCCCTCATACATAACGCCATTTAATTCCATACTGACAACTAGCGAATTATCCCCATTTCTGCCGTCTCCCCTGTTCGATATTTTTATGTGTGTACCAGGTAATGAGGGTGCATTTTTCTCATGAGTTGACTCGTCGTCTGAGAGAGATCTCTTGGGTAGTGGTGGGCCAGTGTTGCCCGTCAATTCCGAGTCCTTCTTTACCCTCATACTGCCACCAGACGACTGGGGACTGTGTCTCGTTGGTGATGAAGACAGTGGTGATGATCTCAAGCCAAGATCGAGGGCCTCTCTCTGGGGCTCGGGACTCGATGCCTGGGGATTTGGTGAGTGCGAGGGCTGTGGCGATACTGGCGGTTGATGCATATTTGGATACAGTGTATTATTGTTGTATAAATTCCATAATGTGAGTCGTGACATCTCCGCCATGGCAGTGTCTCGTGGAGGTGTGCTCGATGGCGGCGATGCACTTCCTTGTCTGTGAATTGGTGGTGGTGTACTTGCCCCAGAATTTCGAAACTCTTTGTTGAATAGCTTTATGTACTCGGCCATTCGTGCCTCCAGTTCAGCGGCAGCCAGCCCCGGTATTGGACCTGCAAAATTGAATAACAGTGATTAATTTCGATCATTTAATGGGCTTATGAGAGTTGAATTTATTTAGAGGGTGTTGTGAACAGCCGTCGCCAAAAGGAGAGAGTGTAATTAACGTTATTTTGATACATGTATGTGGACGTGTGCACTTTGTCGATTCTAGCTTCCGAAATATTCACGTTTTTATCTCAGCAAGTCCCATTCACATCAATGTTGATTTGCTTTTTTCATCTTTTTCAGCGACGTCATTTGTGACCGTGAGGATCACTTTGAGCTCAAAATGTGCGAAATGCTATCAATGTTATCAGAGTATCCATAACTCCATAAGACCAGTTAATATCATGCAAATGTCCGTTATTAAATTAATTATTAATCAATTTTTCTAATTTTTAAATAATTCATCAATCAATAATTGAGGCAGATTGCGGATTATTTCGTTAATCGAAAATCGTCGTGAGAAAGTTGAAAAGATTTGCTTAATAATCAATCGACAACTCAAATTATTGATTATTTCATTAATTTCCAATTTCCAAACAAGATTAATCAAATTTAGTAATTTAGGAATGATTTTTTCTAATATCCTTAAAAAGTCATATTATTGACGATCCGTGATCCTGAAATTCGTTAGCAAAATTTCCGAAGTGCATTTACGGGATTTTTGGAATATTTTTCACTTGAAGAGTATACTTCTTTCTCGCTGTAATGAGCCCAGACTGAGCTCGATTGATCAATTGGTTCCTGAATTATGAATATTAATTTGGAACGACTTTTCGACTCAAAATCACTCCCGAAATTCACCCCAAAAATTTCCTACCGAGTTTAGGAAGACCCTGCAGAGATAAAAGATGATTATTTCTACGTTTTCGGGGAGTTTTTTCTTTTTCATTTTTTCGGTGGATGAGGACTATGAAATTGGGTTCACATTTGGTGGAGAGCTGCGGGAGAGGGAATGGAGAGAGGGGGGAGGGGGATAGGAATGCTCGTTAGCGAGAGTCATCCGTTAACGCCTGTCTCACGGTGGATCGTACAATCAATTACGCCTCTGCCTCTCGCATCATCATCTTCGGGGAGGCACTGAGACCCCTTCTAACTATCGATTTAAAATAAACCCACTGCACCCCTCGCACCCCTCCAGTCTGAGTCAAGTTTTTTTTTTTCTAATGGATTATTTCCTGGATTTTTCAAAAGGGACAATTCCAAGAGGAAATGACAATTTTTTTAGTGAATGAAAATTGTGAAGAGAATTGGAGACGTGAATTACCATTTGGTAGTTGTCCCAAACCCTGGGGGTGATGTGGATGGTGCGTCAGGGGGGTATGTGCTGTGCTTCCATTCAGCAGTGATTGTGAACCATGATGCTGACCTCCTACTGCTGTAACCAGTGATAATGGTGACATTCCGGCATGCAAGGCAAGTGAACTTGGTGTGTGGGAATTTCTCTGCATCATATTGTCACCCCCACCTCCGCCGTATGCACCGTAACTACTGCGACGTCCCTCGCGTCTGTTTCCGTCAATTGCTGCTTGGAGTTCGGCTGGGGTGGACAGTCTTCGTTTCTCACACTCGTAGGGGTACAGATATTTCATGTATCTGGAATGAGAACAATTATTTCATTCATTATTGTCATCATTTGCGATAGGTATTTGTTTATAATGATTATTTCAGTAGCGAAGTGGTAAAACGGTTCAAGTCGACTTATCTCCCATTTGAGTTTTTAAGGAATATTTCCGAATCTAAGGGAGATAGCGGAATTTTTGTAACTACATTTGTTGTAGCTCTCAAGCGGGTCTACAAAAAATGTTGTAATAAAAATTTTGCTATCTCCCTTAGATTCCGAGATATTCATTGAAAACTGGTCAATAGTCAAAATTGACTTATACCGTTTCACCACTTCGCTACTGATTTTTCCCAGTCGGATTTCGACCAGTCAGAGCGCAATGTGTGAGGCTACCCGACAGTTTTATTTCGGATGTTTCCTCGTGCTTCAAAATTGTCTAAAATTTTACTCAAGTTTTACTCTATTTTAGCATATTAATAATTATTGAACATCAAGTTCTTTCATTTCAAGTCTGTATTTTGGTCGAATAGAGTTAATCAACTAAATTAATCAAGAATTATCAAGGCCACGTAATGAATATAGGAGTCCTCTCAGTCCCAGGATAAAAATCTCTATGAATATCGCGAAAAATCCATGAATTCCCAAAAATTATAATTCAAGTTGAGCCAAAAAATGTTCCTTCCCTAAAATAACAATTTTATCATCTCGCCATAGTCAGTAACCCCTCAATAAACTATTACGAACAAACTGGAGTTAATAAAACCACTGTAACCGAAACATGGTATCATCATAAGCAGTAAAAAAATAAAATGTGAAATAGTATCCGCACACTTGCCCCATACCAATCAAACCTGCCATAATCTTGGACCATCAATGTCTCGCCTGTACGTAGAATTCAAAAGTTACGACCATCATTTTTCGCGGTTATCTCGACGTCGATACATAATGCATAAATATAATTTTTCCCCTCAACTTGTCCTTTTTGTCCTTAACTTTTATTTCACCGGCATTTTTTGGTTCAAAGTATCGATTGTAGCCGCGAGGGGTTGTTGTCCAGTGTATACTGTTGGGGGGCGCGGAGGGAGGGGGCACGGTATCAAGACCACGGTAAAAGTTATATTCCTTTCTTTCGTCCTTCACTGGGATCCGTTGAAGAAGAATACACTCAACTGGTGTTTCTCTCATACCGCAGCCTATAATTCGCGCGGGGATCGTTCGGATTTTTACGATTGTCTGGGGGCCCCGTGCAGACGAAAACTATTGGGATATTTCTCTCACTCTTACCGTGGAGTTACATACGAGCAAGATACAACGCGTGTCGATGCCAAAAACGAACTGACGTAAATCTTTGGGGGGGTTCCAAGCGGGGTGTTAATCAAATTCGAAGGAGAAAACGCTGAACGATATATTATGCCCGATCCTTGATGAGACGTGAATGTAAAATAAGAAGAAAAAAAAGCGAGATATGAAATTGGAGAAAGATGGAGGGAAACATCAAAGGAAATTCAATCCTGGAATTCGTGTTATTTCAATTTTTACCACTGAAAAATGTTTAGACAGCGTTATCATGATTATCGGGAAATGGGCAGAGTTGTACGGCAGCATAAGCTGCTACCAGTGTTTGTATACTCTGGGAGACGGCGGCTCGTATCATAAGCGGCTGCTCCCCCAGGGTTTTTCGGTTGAAACGAAAATATACGAATCCGTATTGCCCTGGTGATCTCGTTGGATGCCAAGTACAAAAGGAATTAGAGATGAAGAAGAGGCGCATTCAGTATCAAAAGGCTTGTTCTTTGTAATTCTCGGTAGCGTGAGTGGGCATCGTTAATTTCCCCGGAATCAACACAAATAAAGATGAGAAAATTTGCCTTTCAGTTTGATATTTTGTGGTGATGCTCGTGAATGAGTGTTTGAAAGGTGAGAATTTATTTGATCCTTTGTTCTTTCATCCTCTGGCTTATTGAATCAAGCATTTAGATGAAAAAATTCACGGAAATTGACTATTCATTATAATTCTTCAATTACCCGTTAAAATGTCAGATTTTTAATTTTTAAATTGAAGAATCGAATCATGTAAATTAGGGTTGTAAAAAATCTCAATTATCGTTGTGACATTTAATTTGAAATTTAAGTTTTTTAACGTAGGTGTATCTCTATGCATATTTAATATCCGTTTGAATCGAAAATAGCAAATTAAATTGATTTTAAATATACGTCACAACACACCGAGGATGACGGACGCATCCAAATAGATTACCCCGGCGATAGGATTGAGAGGTGT
>NW_021680342.1:1480088-1486145 GCF_001412515.2 Diachasma alloeum | reverse complement strand
GGGGGGGGCAAAAGTGAAAAAGGAAAATGGAAAACACCTCCAGAAGAATAAAACGAATTAAGTTGGTAGTTTGAGATCATACCCCTGTCGCCCAGTGAAAATAACTCGGTAGACGCGTTTGTGTGTGACACGCTCCGACATTCTGTCGGGAAGCCCCGAGTACATCCATCATTCGTGCAACAAGGCGCCCGACCGAGTGTGTGTATTAAAACAGGCCAACGCCTACTCGTATCAATTATTCACCTTCCCCCACGGTATGACATACATTTTTGATTTATTCTCTTTCGAACCGGGGTAGAATTGCCAACGAAACACCTTCTGAAATGTGCAAAAATCGGGAGTTTACTTACTGTGTTCGCAGGGTAAATGCAGCGGATGTGATGCTAGACGGCAGGTGGAGTCCCTTGATGATTTCCTGCCAGAGTTTCTTGTTGATTACGTCGACGAGACCGCCCCGAGCAATTACCAAATTGTAGAGTTCGTAGAGGTCCAATACGGATTTTGCCATGATTGGTAGTCGATTGATTGGTGTACCTGAAATTCAGAGGAAAGAGGGGAATTTAGTTGTCACCGTAAAAATAGATTGGGAAATAACTCTATCAGTAGACTGTCAGAAAATTACTCGAGAAATTTTACGAAAGTCATTTTGACATTTTTAACAACGACTAATTGTGAGAAGGGCCATTTTTCGTGGTATTGGAGTTATGTATATTCCGGTAATGTTGGTCGGATTTCTCAGACTTTGAGTGCAAAATTGTTCCGATAGTATGAAAGATAACGTCGGCATAAAAGATCAAGAAATCAAGCTAACATTTGCTTGAATGGGAGGGGTGAAGAGAACAATGTAAAAAACGCGGTAAATAGATGCGACAAAGTGCGCCTTTTTCATGTTAACGTACACCATTTATGATTCGAATTGTCGGGTTCATTCAACAATGCCAATTATTGGAAGTTGTGAAATTTCAGGCACACGGAGAGAAATTTTTTAGAAAAATTCTAGTGCTAGCACGGGAAAAGAGGCGCAAAGTGACGGCCAGGTAAAAATTCCAGTGCCGGTACAAGAAATTTTATTGGGGAAAACGTGAATTTTTCCCCGTATTTCTGTGAAAATTTCACAGAAATCCTTAGAAATTTTACCAGAAATACCAAGAAATTTTACCTTAACAGCACCAGAATTTTTCACAACCGGTGGATTGTAATTTTTTCCAGTACTCGTACTAGAATTTTTCTAGAAAATTTCTCTCCGTGCAACGATTGTTTTGACTCAATCCATTGAAAATCCGCAAATATTACTCGAATTAAATAAAATTGTATCAGTGTAATTTCTGAAATATTCAATGGAATTTCCGTGCTCCGGCGCAGCCGGAGGGGACTCAAATTAACGAGATTGAAAACCAACATATATTGTGAATTTCAAAATAATTTTAATGCTGTAGTTTTGAAAAATAAAAAAACTCAGGAAAATCTCGTCACAAATTTGATCAACTCGGTCAGACATCCGGCGAAAACAGCGTAAATAGTGTCATTCGATCCAAGTGCGGAAATGGTATAGGGGAGGTTGGGGTAAAACGGACACTTTTGACTTTTTTTAAACTGTTAATGAAGGGTTGAAATTTTGATAAAATTTTATAATTTTTTTTTTCAATATAAAGAACAATTCTTTCCCTTTGCGGCGAGCCTAAACTGAGCTCAATTGATAAATTTGTTTCTGAGTTATGAATAATTCTAACAAAGTCTAAAGTGTCCATTTTACCCCACCCTCCCCTATATTGATACGAGTGTGCAAACGTGTTTTTTACCCGTACTACCCTCCCAAGGGTCAAAGAACACTTCCCACGAGTTTCAAACCCTATTTGTCATCACGATGTGCACTAATAGAAAGGATTGGTTATTGTTAGCGAATGGATTTGGTTGAAGACGACGGTCTATTCGGTCTCACCAAATGTTCATTCGTTAATAGTTAACAAACGCCGATTTGAGGAGCCTTGTTTGACTCGATTTTCACTTTTCAAGTCAACTATTCGTTAAATATTCAACTCTACCGTTCGATAATAGTTAACGAATCTCGTTTGGAATAAATGAATCAGTGTGTGGCGAAAGTGGGATTTTGCGTAAAGTTTGACCTGACGCACAAGTGACAAAAAGTGATTTTAGACGTATAAAGTAGCGTAGCGCTCGCCGAAGGCGAGTGCTCCCCTCCCAAGGGTCAAAGAACACATTTCCCACAAATGTTGAACGCTATTTTTCACCCCAATGCGTGTGAAGTGGAGTTCAGCGTGCGTAAAATGTCACTTTCCCCATATCGTCATGCGGACTGTAATTATTATTCCCACAAATGAATAACTTCAATTATCCGCAGATAACTTGGCTACTCATCTCCGCAACTGAACAAAAACACGAGAGATTACAATGATATTAATAAAATAGAGAATTGCCGCATCCCTCGAAAGAAATGTTAATCGAATGGAACTTTTATTTCACAACAGAGAAAAACTTTACGACTCCTCCACCCAACAGTCTATATTCCTGCGCCCATATAGACCCCCAGCGTTAACAAGAGTAATAACAAATTCGCGACTATCACGCGATGGGCGACGTAGTTTTACGAGTTTACAAACGATTTTGTGTACGTCGGTAACAGGAGTTTGTACCTATTGGTAAGAAATGCGAGAATATACAAACAGGCCATGGTATATGCAAAAGGATCACGAGGATCGTTTATCCGTCATGGAGGACGCAAGGGAGCCCTGCATCGAGACAACCCGCCATATTTACCTCGTAGCGAATATACAGCGCGGGGTAATAACGCGAAACACTGTTGGCGGGGTAGAGGTGCACTCGGGGTAGGGGAACCAGCAATTTCGGGCTATCGAGGAGGCCTTCGCCCCTCTGGCTTTATTATTGGCCCTGCAATTATTGTTGATATACGCGTCCCGGCAACCAGTTTAATGTCCCTATAGTGAACGCAACAATAAAGAGACCCCTCTCTGCCCTTCTTCATTCCCCTCTGCATTTATATTACCATCTTTCTCCCTCTTCAAGTCCATCCACGGGGTTAAAATGGCGGACAGACACGAAGAGACGCGATATGGCGGACCTTGGAAACATTACGCGGAAAATTTTTAAATGCAGATCGTTCAATTCAAGCGTGAAATATTATTCCACTGTATTCTCCTGCACACTGTATTTTCAATGTGAATATTTGAATGAAAATTTACAGAAAAACTTGTCTGATAGGCACTAGAATTTTATAAACTTGGCACATTAAAATTGTCCGTTATTGATTATAATAGATAGAGGTGGGGAATTTATTCTTATTTACTCTGTGCATTTTGTTTTATGAATTTTAGTCTGCAAGACAATCTCGCGCAATAGCCATATCCAAGTATTCCCCCCCCCCTCCGCCCCCCATCCCAGTACACGAAGGCTTTTATGGCAAATACTCGCGAAACGTGATTCGAATGCCAAGAGGGATACATCCACACAGAGTTCGCGGCGTATGGCCAAGAGAGAATTTTACGAAGTGCTGACTTTGGTGTTGCGGATGGAACGACGGGAAATAAAACACATACACTTTCTTCGCACTTAGTGTTACGCTTGGTGTATGCGAGGAGAATATAACGTTTGAGTTTCCAAGACTATCTTTGTTCATTTTTATTATTTTCTCATTTCAATCCTTTTACCCAATGGGGCTTGAAGAAGTTGGAAGGTGGAATGGGAATTGTCGATGAGAGAAGTGAGGTGGAGACAGAGGTGGATGAAGAGAGAAATGAAAATCCATGAAAAAGAAGGATGAGACAAGGTGGCGGTGAGGGGTGGGAGGGAGGATTTCTCTCATTGTTTGTCAGAGTGAAGAGACGTTTGAAGTGAGATAAAAGAAGCATTCAGGATGGCGATTACGACTTTTCTTGGTAGGGCGTCCAATCAGCAGTTATTTTTATAATGGCCGCCGCGTCCTGCTGCGGGTACCGAGAGAGATGCTCACGGTGGCCATTGCACATTGAACCTCTTGGGTTTTTGAGGTGATACACCACGGCCCCATCCGCAGAACAAGACCAGCAGGTCACAGAAATGAAGAGAGATGAATGAAAGAATTCAAGTGATTTTTTTTTTGGGGGGGGGGGGGGGAACGCGAATAATTGTTATTGCTAACGGGGACAATCGTAAAGTTGACAATTTGCAGGTGGCCATTGTAGAATTACTCGTCATCATGTCGAATTGATACAAACGTTTTGGCGCACATGAGCCAGAGGGAGAGAGATGATGGGGCATTGGCTATACGCGCCCATCCGGCTGGCATGGGCGAGGCAAGGTGGCCGAGTGGTAATTGGTATACGAAACAAAATGTTGCATTTTATGGGTTATTGTGATGGCCGTGGTGTGCACGAGACAGATAGAGGGGGAGTGTCCAATCTAATAACGATCGGCTCTCGAAAAGAGACCCGGAGGCCTTTATTAACCCGAAACTATATACACACATTCGAAGACCAAGTCTGTGCCTTCGTATATACACCGGGTGTATAATACGAGGCATTTGGGGCGCGCGAAACGACTTTTCCAAGAATCACTCGCGTGACGACCCTAAAATCTATCGAATAAACTGGTGAATATTGGCCCCCGAGCTTTGGGATTTATCGACTGTGCAATCCGACATTACGGACGATTATGGGACCCATTTACAGTGCGCGCGCAGCGAAGTGACCGCAGCGAGACAGCCATTGTTTCCCGAAAATTCGAATGCGTTTGGGGGGAGGGGGCTCGAGTATCAATCATTCTTGGCGAAATGAAGGAGCCCAGAGGTTCGAATTTCATTCACGCTAAGGAGTGGAATATTCACCCTCCCACCCACCCAGACGAATCGGTGAATTCCACACGCTTCTCTCTTTTGTGAAACGATGATTTGCTGTTCATTTTATTTCCCTTCAACTGGGGTTAACTTTGTTAGCCCGGGACGGGAGAAGGAGCGGCATTATCAACCGAGCTGAAAGAGGCGAAATTGGCATTGCGGCGGTTTGTTGTTACCTACATGTGTCTGCGAGAGTGTGAGAAAGAGATGATGGCTTGTTTTTTGTAAAGAGAAAAGATAGAGAGAAAAATAATACGAGACGGAGGGAACAAGAGGGGGTGGAGTCCTGGGTATGAAATACACGTGACATTTACTGCTTTACCGGCTGGCCTCAACCAAGATTCAAACGTATTATAAATAGATCTACCCTCTTGATGCTATTCAAAAGGGGATTGAAGAAGAGACAGCAGTACGAGGCTGAATGCAAGTGGTATGGAGGGACGGGTGGTAATGCAGACTGTTACAATCTCGTTTTATAATCTTGTTAGGATTTCGCGGAAATATTGGTGTAATTTATGTGACACTTTGAGACAGGCCAAAGTAGTATTCAACGCTGAGCGTTTATTTTTCTCTCTTCATTTTCTTTTGTCTTGACGATCCATCGTGACTTAACAATGGAAATAACAATGCCGCTAGATGAATAGAAGGATGAGACGAGATAATCGTGATTTGTCTAGTGGTGGCGCCACACAGGGAGGGGATTTGGCTTCTAATCGAGGCGTGATCTCGAGGGGCAATCATCCACACCCTTATGCCCACCTACTACCACCACTTGTTGATCATCCAAGACCCGTAGAGCCAACACAATCGAAAATGTCTGATCCCTGGGTCCCCCGAGGTACGTGATACAGAATATAAAATTATATTTATTCATAAAAGGAGAAAAGGAAATATGATGAGTCGATAGACAAAGGATATTGGAGACTGAGAAAATGGGTGCGCCAGAGGAGGAGGTCGATGCTGTCCATCCGGATATATTCTACATGGGTGGGCCATTGGAAAAACTCACTACATCATATAACTCGGACGGGCTTCCAACCGCGAAGACGACGACAATAAAATCCTCGAAATAATATTGCGGAGTAATAAAGCAACGGGACTCAGTGTAATATCGCATAACTAAAACGTGTTCACCGGGTCTCTCTTCGGTTCCTTTGATACCGTTTATGAGGCGGTTTGATTCGCTTCGTCACCGCTGGGGGGGGGGGGGG
>NW_021680342.1:1473881-1479777 GCF_001412515.2 Diachasma alloeum | reverse complement strand
GGGGGGGGGGGGGGGGGGGCTGTGTGCCTCCTCGGGCGGGTTTATGATCCTCTGGCCGCAGTACCTCCTCATGGCTTTATTGTTATCTTTTTTCAATCGATTTGATGGCTTGGTAGTTGTCAATAATATGATGTCTTTTATTTCAAGGACTATGGCGTATTTCGTATTAGAAACTAGGAATTAGAATTTTGCATTCGTGTTGAAATTTTTTTTAAATATTCAATTTTTTTTCCAAACATTGCAAAAGAAAAATCCCAGTTTTTTTTAAATGGTAGGAGAACATGAAATGCTTTTCTGATAATTGCACAATTTTTTCTTTTCTATGGATTTTTTCGGCTTTGTCAATTTTAAAAAAATGTAATGTTTTTTTAATGCTGGCGCTTTCGGATGAACATCCTGCAAGAACTTTAGAAAAAGAAAATTATTACAATATTAAACACTGCTCACTTCTCAACCATTAACAGTTATCATTGAAAATTTATAGTCGAAAAATCAAAGAAAAGAAAAAGTCCAATTTTTCCACTTTTGCCAACGTTTTCAATGATGAACGGATACGGTTGGAATATTTTTGAAGTAATTTAAAAGAAAAAAAATTTGCTTTCATGAACAGTTCAGTGAAAATTTCAAATTAAATTCAGTAAGATTTCAAATTTTGTCAGTAAAAAAAATGCGAAAATTCCTCAATTCACTTGAATGTTCTATCAAAGCAAGAATATTCGGTGCCAAATGGCGTTGAAGAATTTGTTTACCAGAATTGTTTCATTTCTATCAATTTATATGAACGAATCCCCTTCCATTGATCTTCTCATCAAATTGTAAATTTTCAATGCAAAAATTTCTCGAGAAATCAGTGGAACTGTCACTTGTTAAAAATTATCAAGAGATGTACCGGAAATTTTAATAAAAAATTACGAACAGTGAATGCAGTAGCCGTGTGGAAGAGGAACTGCCAGCTAAACGTAATTATTGCGATCGTGTGGGTGAAAATACCTGATTCAGCGGCGCGTTTTAAAAATGAAGCTGGAGAACAGGAAGATGGAGAACGATATATCACGTTGCCCTCTCCCCCCCCCCCCNGCCCCCCCCCCCAAGAGCGATCGCTGGTGTTGTGAAATATTAATAAGCAAATTAGTTTGGAGATTCGTGTGTAAAGATATACCCGGAGGATGGATTACAGCAGTCGTAAATTCACCTCCCACACGTCTCATTCTAAAATTGCAAGGGATGAAAGAAGGAAGAGGACACGGATTAATACGAGATTTTTGGGCTCCTCGGGAAATTGAGATCAATACCACCTGATTGGGGACACGTTAGGCTGGGGTGGAGGAAGTGGAGATGTGGAGGAAGCGCGTAAGGTGGAAAAGGAGCGGAGGTGAGAGGTGCTGTGTCGAGTCGTTGGAAGAATGAAGTCGGAGGATGCCTTTCGTGAATGGGCGTCCTCGTGGCACGAGTCACGCTGGGACACTCCTCTATACTAATACGAGGTATATGTGCCGGGACTTGTAAGCCAATGGGGGGGACTTTTTGAGCGAGTCATCATGGGGAGGAAAAACTACCTGCGTAATAGCGCCACACGGGTGCTTTTTTATCAAGATATATTGGGGATTCCATTGTCAATGGGAACATGAATGTGAGTGGATAAAAAATTGAGAAAACTAGGCACTTGCACCACAAAATCAATGGATAATTCATCATTTATTTTCTCATCAATTTATTGCAATTTATTTAAATGTTGAAAGAGAGAGAAAAAAGTTTCAACTTTTTCAGTAAAAATTCTCAGAATTTCAGAACTGTCGTGATGGAATTTACCGAGGAACATCCTGGAATTATGTACATTTACAGTTACAGACACAGACCACGCTCTAGATTCAACCATTTTTAATCATCAAATTTGGCAATTAAATTGCGGGGGAACAATTTATTTCATAAATTTTTCTCCAAAAGTAAACTTTATTTTTTTTCTGATTTTTAAAATGTTTTCTAACGGTTCAATATCGAGATTTAAATTCAGATCTGCAAAGTTTTAGTGATAAAATCATTTTAAAATTTACGGAAACTTAGGGTCAAATAGGGCTCAAATGAAAACTCTTTCTCTTTGGATATCCTTAAATTAACCCACATTTTCGGTTATTTCAAGTAAATATTGACCGTTGAGTTCCGAACCTTCGGGTTCTTGAATTAAGAACATTCTTGTTTCTGAATTGATGCATTTTTCTGCTTTAAAATTAATCTACTCATGTTTCAGGTATATTTTTGAATATCTCTGAGATTTACCATTCCGTTCCAATAAAATTCGTAACTCCTTTCTTATCCAAAGTACATGTGTGTTTCGTGGCCCCCCTTACGGCTAAATCTACATTTAGACGATAAATGCTAGAAAATTCTAGAATAATCTGAAATATGGTATAAGTCTGAAGTTTTTTTTATAACTCTCTAGAACCTTCCATGAATTTCTGGAAAAAACGGACGGTTCAATTATTACAATGAACTTTAAAGCTTTCGACTGTTCTTAGTTTAAGAATTCCATGATCTCAATTCTAAAACTCTCCTTTTCTCATCAGATTTTTGCTCCTCAATTTTATAAATTTCTCTCCTAAACTTTTATTTAATGTCAGTAAATTTGTTCTGAAATGCATCAACTTCATTCTCTCTGTGAAGAAAAGCTGAAAAAACGGACGATATTTCCCAAAAATTAATTTTCCCACCACAATTTCTGGCTTCCAACATTTCCCCTATTCGATATTACAACTGTTGAAAACCCACTAGCGAGAATTGGCAGATTGACGGGGGTTGAGCACAAGAATTTCGTCAATTACGTCACAGAGTGTGTAACGAATGATCACGAGGGGTTATACAGTAGCACCTCTGGGTGTACTCCTGGCGTCCGGGCGTCTAGAATGTGCAGACGTCATTGAGTTAAATGCTTTTCCACCAAGCCAAAGTGAGCGTGTGCCTCTCAGCTCGTTTTATCCCTCACGGGTGTATACAACACGGTGGAGTTTGTACGTGGGCAAATTTCTCACTGGCAAACTCGACGCTGTCTTCGACCCCATAAACTTTGCGGAGAGAATACAGATAGGGTAAAATTATTTACAATGTTTCAGCAAATGTACGTGTTTAACGTTAATAATTATTCACCAAAGAATTCGGGAAAGTTTGCGGCGAATAGAGCATTAATTTTCTTTCCCGGAAATTTGATATTTAAATAAATTGAGAAAAAAAAATTGGAGCTACCTCTATTACGAAAAACATTACGAGCAAATCGGGTTGGGATCATAAATTCCTAGATATTAAGAGTGGAGTTATTTGAGGCCAGAAGAAAGTAATCGCAGTGAAATAATTGAATTGAGCCCAAGGAAACGAGATATCGACAGGTGCACGCCCGAGGTTATATTCACTCATAACAGCCAACAGCCCGACCGATTTTTCCCCTCGGAAAAGAAGAAAATTATACAAAAACAGTATTCCCCACGGTTCATTAGACCCCACCGGGATATTAGAAATTCACAGACTCCTAGGTGAATCCTTCACCGGGCATTTGTCTGCAAGAGAATCCAGTAGTATATCTGTAATCCTGACATAATCCCGGGGATTTCAAGGTGAAGAAGAAAAAGGAATCGCTCACCAGACAGCCGGAGGTGTCAGCGGGTGGGCTTTTTCAGCGACATCCAGCAACCGAGATGCCGCCAGGACAGCCTCTCCCCCACCCCGAAGCCAAATCCAAATATGAATTTTCGCTTATTTTTCCTCTGGCCAGTTATTCTGGGAACAGGGAACCCGAGGGTTTTATGAGCGATCCGTCAAAAGACATCCGCCACGTCACAATGACTCTATGACTGAAAACCGCCCATCGGCACACAGCCTCCACTGGGGCCACGATGACCCAGGGATTTTATTTTATGGAGGTATATACTGTTTATGAGAGGGGGTGGATGGACTCCCTGACGGCACTGTAAATTCGTTTACATCGTTTTACGGCTTGTTTATGCTTTGGATATTTTAATTTCAAATTAAGTGAGAATTTTAATCACACGGAGAGAAATGTTCAGTAAAAATTACGGAACTCAGTTCGCTCACCGATTGCGGAAGCGACTGAGAAAATTTGAGGGACGGTATCGTAATTTTTCACAAAGATTCAGGTCAAAATTACGGAACGCTCTGGAAAAATTCCGCGACAGTTCCGTAAAATTTCCTAGAACCACATTTCGCTCCGGAATTACGAAAAAGATACGCAATTTTTATTGAATATTTCTCGCCGTGCATTAAATTCGGGAAATTGGTATGATTATTTACTACTATCATTGATATGTGGTGTCGTTCAATAAATAAATAGATAAAAACGAATAAATAAATTATTTGATATAGATTTGGATATTTTGAGTTTTGGATTTTGCTTGAGGGGAGACTCCTATGAGGTTTTAAATTCGCGGGCTATTGGAGGGAGATTTATCATGCATTGAAGATCGATTATATGTGTTTAAAAACGAATAATCAGTGCAAAGAATTAATTGTTTATTGTTCTTTGCCCCGCTGACGCTTGTAACTCTTGTAATTTTTCAGCTTTCAGAGGTTTGTTTTTCAAAATTTTTGAAAAAAAGTGTACAATAGCAATTATGAGTTAGTTTTTTTAAAATTGTACTCCTATACCGTTAATCTGGCTTTTGTATTTGAAAAATTGCACCATTCATGTAAAATAGCCAGAAAAATGATCCTCAAAATATGAAAAATATATTCTCGATTCTTTCAGAAACATTTTTATGGCTATTTTACATGAATGGCGCAATTTTTTACATTAAAAAAAAAGAAATTAGCTGTGTGGAGTCAAATTTAATAAAAATAGCTCGTAATTGTTATTAAAAACCTCTGCAGCTCAAAAATTTGAGGCTCTGGACTATTTTAAACATTTAAGCGTCTACGAGGCAAACGAATAATGAACAATTAATTTTTCTGCGCTAATTATTCGTTTTAAGACATTTATAGTCGATCGTCAATGTATGAAAAATCTCATTCCAATAGCTCGCGACTCTTAAAACTCACAGCAGTCTCCCCTTAACGAACGCTCGATCATTTTCCATCAAGTGTCGCAATTTTTTTTACATTCAATCAAAAAAAATGTTTTAAATGAATTGCAACTAAACTGGGTTGACCAAAGTTTTTCAATCATTTCTTTTCATGAAAAAAACAAGGTCATTGAATTGAAAAAATTCCGATTCCGAAACGTTCAATATTATCAATTCTTATATTTCCGGGGAACGCGATAAAAATCACGAGCTAATGAAGATAAACCTTGTCCTACCGTGAAGACACAATTTTCGAATATCTCCCGTAAACAGTAGCCTAGCTCAACGTAGTAATAGTCATTCAGGATATATTTTACGGCGCCTCTTATACGTCACACCGCGCCATAACTCACGGTCTCCTTTAGCGTCAGTTTCCATTACCTTTGCTTAGAGTTTCACAGACTCTAACTCCTGACCCGGTATCACCGTAAACACACCCCGGTAACACGATCCTCGTATGTATTTTTCCCCGAATTGTCTTCTCAGCAACAAAAAAAAAAATGGAAATCCCAAATCAGTATGTGCAATAATCTCAGGTGGTTTAAATCCTCGGAATAGTGACAATGGAATGGATGGGCCCGGGGGTCAGCCCTTGGCCCTTCGAAAAACAAAATACAGTGGATAAGAAAAAAAAATTTAAGAAGGTAGCTGTTTTATAGCTACTCCAACGCAGTATCTCTCTTTCTCGCTGAAGGTTATTTCGGAACGTAAAAATATTCATTTTCATATTTATTGTTGATAGTAAAACGATTGCCTCAAGGGGGTTAAGGATGACCGGCGGGTAGGGGGCGGGGAGGGGGGAGGGGGGGGAGGGGAATATACCCGAGTGCAGGAGA
>NW_021680342.1:1471722-1473871 GCF_001412515.2 Diachasma alloeum | reverse complement strand
GGGGGTGGAGGGGAATATACCCGAGTGCAGGAGATCGAACTCGTCCAAGTGTTAATGGCCCTTTGAGACGCCAAGGTCGGAGATTGATGTCCGGCTATCAACGTGGCACAAACGTAATTACCGAGAGGTTTCATTTAATGGGAGCTCCAGATAAATTGAAAATCATCGGTTTCTGCTTTACTTTTTCACGATTTTTCCTTTTTTCCTGCTGGGCGCTGAATTGAGACAGTGATACTGAAACACGACGAAATAATTTTTTTTTCCAATGTCGAATTGTTTGACTATTGGCTGCGCCGTGCCTGCCAGTAGTCGCAGTCTCGTCTATGCAATGGAGTTGTACGTGCCTGGAGTACAAAATAACTCGAGTAATGAGAAAAATCGGTGGTTTGGCGTCCGGTGAAATCACGCGTTCGCCTCTTTTGTTGGATAATGGAAATTACTTTCCGGAGGTCGAGGGTTGTGGGGCATGTGCACGGAAAGAAATGGTGGAGAAAAATTATCTGCAAATCTTTCGAATTTTGTTGTACGATGAGGAGAATTTTTTTGAGGACATCTTTAGTTGTGTAATTGACAAGCAGACATCGGCGTAATCATAAATTTTGAATAAAGTTCAATTTTGAATAAGTCAATTGTGCGTACTACTCATCAATTTTAATTATTAAATTAATCATCAAATTAATATTGAAATTTCGAAATCCCTTTTATGAAATTTAGAAATATTATCAATCATTTCATTATTTTCGGAATTTTCAATGAAATGAAGACGTACTTCGCAAAATGCTGCACAATCGAGGAGCGACATGTCGTCCAGTAAAAAAAAATAACATCCGTGGATGCAAAAATTGCAGTTTTTTGAACAGTAAAATGTCCCACAGATGCATAATGCGGACGGACGAAAGTGAAAATTTACTGTCCACTGTTTGATGACAATTATCCTTCTCCGTTACAGAAAAATTCCTAGACAATGAGTGCTCATTCACGTGCGTGGGCGCAATTTTTTGCGAAACTCCGGATAAATTTTACAATTTCAGGATCAATTGCCCGGAAGCGGAGAAAAATTCACCATTCGTCTCGCATTTTTTACTCGATAGAGAGTCAAAAAGACTTAGAACTCAATTTCGCTTCACGACTACTTGATTTGTTTGCTTTATTTCCCCAACTTTTTCCTTATGGATTGGATATTGATGGATTTACTCGCGTGTGGAAGTTAGGTAAACGTTGAATAATAAAATTTCGGGGAGGGTTTCCAGTATTTCAGAAGGGTTAACGGTTAGTCGACATGATATCGAGTTCATGAAGAAATACTTTTCGGTTCGGATTGAGGGGGAGTGGATAGACGTGTCAATGCACTTTTAATATTTTGTATGCTGGAGAGCACGCCTGCATACTCGTGTTCACAAGTGTGTATCGGAGAAAAATGTAAAGGAAAATGCACGTGGGTTGGGGGAATGGTCGAGACGGTGAGGGGACATGTTAATTACTGATTAGAAGTTTTGTTTTACTTTCATTTACTTTTGAAAGCTTCTACTGGAGTCAAATGTTTTTATACACGGAGTTGAGCATATACGATAAATTAACGGTCAAATATCACTATAAACCCTGGGATATTGCTGAACAAGAAGAATGAATGTGGATTCATGTAAAAAGCCAAAGTGATAATACAAAAAATTACAGATCTTTCCGATAAAATTCCTGTAAATACGGGATTTTATCGACATTGCCGTGCACATTTTCCTGGAATTTCCTCCCTGGATATAAATCGACATGTTCATTTGAAAAAAATTATGTTTGACGGAAATCAGTCCGCAGAGGATGAAGATCAAGACTTTAAATGGTTAGATTTCACCATTCTACTCTGCCGGGTTTTGAACTCGGAACCTTTCGCACGTGAGGCAACGAACTTGCCCACTGCGCCAAGCCACCGGACAATTTATTTCCTCGTCTGTGAAAATGAATGAAAAAAAAAATCAAGACGCATCAGTTAAGAATGGCGAGTCTTTTAGGAACAAGTGGTGAGTTACACTCGGGATCGAAACTCGTTCGGCCTCGGGGGTAATAAAAATAAAATGAGAGGGAGCGAGAGAGAGAGAGAGAGAGAGAGAGAGAGAGAGAGAGAGAGAGAGAGAGAGAGAGAGAGAGAAAAAGAGAG
>NW_021680342.1:1416282-1470853 GCF_001412515.2 Diachasma alloeum | reverse complement strand
AGAGAGAGAGAGAGAGAGAGAGAGAGAGAGAGAGAGAGAGAGAGAGAGAGAGAGAGAGAGAGAGAGGTGAGAAACGTTATACACGAAATGAAGAGGGGAAAATAAAAAGTGAAGAAAAATTGAAGCTGTAAAAAAAGTAAAATCCAAGTAATATAAGTTGTTGGGTCCTTGGGTGTTAGAGGGCGAGATTTGCATATTAAATGCCTGGAGATTTATAACGACAACGTATACATCTGGCATTGGTGCATCGATTTGTCAGTGACTTGGTCGCGTTGATACCGAATAATTAAAAAGCCGTTAGAGAGAAAGTAATATGAAAAAAAAATGATTAAAATGTTTCGATCGGTGTTTGAGTTGCAGGTGGATGAATGAGACGGAGAAAATTATGGAGGAGGTTATCGACAGGGGGATGCAGTGGTGATAGGAGCACAAATTGTTGGGCCACGGGGACCAGCGATGCTGAGACGCGGGGGGTGATGAATGATCCTTTTATACGCTCGCTTGGCGGCTCCGAGGCGTCGTGTATTACGTTAGTGTTGAATTATTGTGAGTGGAGGGCCCCCGAGATGGAATATAATGGGGGCTCACAGGAGGGCGGTGTGAAGCAACCGATTTTCGAAAGTTTAGGGTACGTGACATTCTTTTAATTTTTTTTGTCAATACCTCATTCTACAAAAATTCCTCGTAAAACTGAAAGTTCTTTTTTTTTTGGTTCTGTTCGACTCTATCTTGACGTTTCTACTGTAGCTTCAGCTGTTTACTTTTTTAAACCTCAAGAAGCAGTAAAATATTGAGAATTCTACGGCATATTTATTCACGTTTATCAATTATTCAGAGAAGATATGAATAAATTAATTCAGTTAATTCCAAAATTCCTGCTCTGATCTCGGAATAATTGAAGTTAAATGTTTCATGCACAATAATAGACCGACGTCTCCAACAATTTCCCTCAAGAAAAGATAGAAGCCATCTCCCGCCGGTTGATTGATGGACGCGTCGCCATGTTTATAATTAGAGGCCAAGTGATTTCCGGTGTGCAGACACTCCCCAAACAAACCGAAGATATCGCCCAAGTTATCATTGGGGGGAGAATGAAAAATCCCGTGTCACTCCAAAAGTCAAAACCCAAGAATAGGGTGAAAAAAATGAAGGAAAACGAAGGGTTAAGAGCCCCAGCTGGGGCACTTAATTCTCGTTTAATTCCAGTGGACACATGCACATTCGAATTATTATTGTCATGACACATTTCAGAGAATACGACTTCCGTAATGGTTTATCACATGTCGGTTTAGCGACAACTCCTAACGTTTTATAACGATTTTCCCGCGCACCAAAATCGAACCCACGTGTTCAGGAAACGCCTCGATGCGGGCATTTTGCACACGTGTACGCGATACCGAGAATAAATTCAATGCACTTGTGTTCAATGCCTCTAGTGGATAATTCATGATTCAATAATCATGTTTCTCATTCGCCACGAGTGCCTGATTAATAAATAATTATTGTAATTGATTCGCATTAATTATGAGTGAATGGAGATTATTTCACCAATGAAGATACCGGGCCGAGATCCAACGAAATTACCGCATCCTTCTCATATCTTTCTCTTTTTCTTTTCTCCAACCGCGAAAATTAATTTGCGTGAATGGAATCGGTGCCAAGACAGACGCAATTCATCACAAGATAGTTGACGAAGACGAAACCGTATGAAACGTTAATGTACACGTGCCCCAGTGAGTTAGAGGAGACAGTCTCCAGTATATTTGCCAACGAATAAGTGATTCGAGCCTTGAACGTCGATCGTTAAAACTAATATTTGCACGATTAATTCCATCAACTTCGTCATATTTCGAATGATCGAGATTGCTAAGGTAAACCGACGTTCTTGCTCAATTGACTCACGCGCCATCGTGTTTTTTTTCAACTTTACCGTTTTCAGTTGGATTTACATTTTTTTTTAAACTCACCTCGTTTTTGCATGTAACTGAAGAGATCGTCGAGAAATTCCTTGCGCTTTGGATCGTCGTTTATCTCGTACAGCTGTAAACAGATGAATTACTTAAATAGAAAACGAGTTATTTTGGCACTTGGTTAATTTTATGAATCAATGTTTGAGCCTGAAATGAATAATTTTGGTGGTGATAATTTCACATATTTTTCGCAATTTTTTTTCGGCATTCATTCGCAGGATCTCTTTGGTTTTTGTATTATTTGATAACTACACTGTTGGGAAATGACTCTTGAAATTTCAAGTAAACAATTTTGAAATTGTTAAAAACGACAAAGTCATTAATTTCGTGTATATTTCTTTACTGATGAATCAGTTAATTAGTTGAATATCCAAAAGATTCTCGATTTTGGGAAAACCGAGGTTAAAATTTCACTGAATTCTCAATTTATTGAAAATTCAATTGTATCTGGTGTTCAATTTTCCACCATAAAAATAATTTGTTCGGGATCGTAATATTCAGAATTTTACTAAAAAAATAAGGTATCTGAAAGTTTACACAATTGCAATAATTTATTTATAAACATCGAATGTTTAAAAAAATCATTCTGTGCAAAATGTAATTTGAACGAAGCCGAATATTCATGATTTTTGTCAAATTTTTCCCAAGCAATTTAATTTACAAATTTGATGATTGAAAATGTAAAAGACACTTGGACATCCTTAAATGAAATTCAAACTCACGATATCGAGAATTTAGATGACACTGAAATTTTAAGAAATTTCCAACAGCGTAATCACTCACCTCAAAATATCCAATAAATAATTTCATTCAATTGCCCCATGATGTCGGATGAATGAAACTGAAGGGAAATGATGAGAAGAAATTCATTTAAAAAAACGTCTTTCTCCAACAGTAGGTGGAGTTGAAAAAAAAATTCTTTCGGACTCAAAGTGAAACATTACGCGCGTGTGTGTAATAAAAACAGCAGTGAAAACGAGCGTGCTCATAGCGACGGACAGATTAGTTAACTCCGATTATTAATGATTCCGTTTAACCCGTCTCTCTCTCTCCTCCCCCACCCATTGGTCCCAAGAGGAGACCCTTGAGGCCATAGCGAGGCGTATTATCATATTTGTTATGTACGATGTGCTATATCTAATCTGAAACCCTCTAATTGCTTTTATAATGCCTGGGCCCCCACACTGCCACCCCTTGAACGCCCGCGCGCCGCCAAAAAAATACTGTTTTATTTTTTCTCTACTTCATTTTCTTCATCTTTGACTGCCTATCATCATCAATCCCCCTCCCCCCCTTGAGCGCAAACATTTTCGCGCATGGTACCCCCTTTCCCCACCCGAAATGCCGATAAATTTCGGCTCGACTCAATTCAGGAATATGAGATATTATCCCCGGGGGAATTTGGGGATAATTAATTAAGGAAGGTGGTCGTTCATTCTTGCTAGTTTAAACTCGAGTGAAGAAGCGAAAATAGAGAAAGATAAAAATTCAAAAGTTCTTTTTTATATTTTAAATAAGTAGGGATCATCCGTCAGACAGAATAGATGAACTTCACATTATATGAAATTTTTGGCTGGAATTACCAGTATACTGCTGGGAAATTTTGTCATGTTGTTGTTCTTATGAAGTTCTGAGGAATTCGAAAAATGACAATTTAATGAAGAAATCAGTGGAAACCGAAAATGTCAGTTGAATTATTCCTCGAAAATTGAACGAAATCAGGAGAATTCAGGTGAATAGATTCTTTAATTTTCAATTGAAGAAAAATTCTGCATAATTTGTTTGAAAATTCAAGTAAATGGGAAAATCCTCGTCCTCCAAAATTTGGAATTCTATTAAATTTTCAGTGCGATCGAAAACTTCATTATTGTTTCCCCTTAAATCAAATTGAATATCACTCTCCTGAAAATGACGATCCAACTGTCCCCGAAAATTTAATGTTTTCCAAACACTGTATGCCCGAAATTAGAACAAACAAAAGGATAAATAGAGGATGTCACAACACAGGTGGTTCACCCATTCCATTCACCTGACAATCGATAATATCGAGGATTGATATCCCCCCCAAGTTTAGGCCATCAATGATCCATGCGCCGGGGTAATCAAGCAAAAGGTGGAACGAGGACCTGAGAAATGATCCGGGTGGCAGGATCTTGATCGCCCGTTCATTTGTTCCCAATCCCCCTCCCCTCAAACCGCGCATCGCTCCGCTCAATTTTTTTGTTTCATCTCACCTCGGCAACGCCCCCGTATCTCTTTCCCATACCCTCTCACCCCCACCGCAATTCCCTCATGAACGCGGCATTTCTCAAGGGCCATTTTGTAACCATTTTCTTTGGTTTTTTCATGCCTCTCCATCGTGTGCCTCTTCATTTGAGCTCTCTCTCCCTCTCTCTTGTATTTAAGTACTCAAGGAGGTTTACCAAGAGATACGAGGCTCGTTAGAGAGTGAGAGAAAGAGAGAGAGAGTAATGGCGAGGGGGTGGGGAGGGGGAGGGAGGGGGGGATCGTTTGGGTTCAAGCAGTATTGATTGATCTATAGTTGAGCGGACTGACGGCAGCCCTGGAAAAAGGGTCCGGAACAACGAGAGAGGCAAATAAAGACCCCACAAGTATCCTCTCTCTTCCTTTTTTCAAATATTTATTTATTTTTCGTTTTAAACTTCTGAAAGATGCATGCCCACCGGCTCCGCCCCACTTCTTCCCCTTAAAACCTTGTATGCGCATATAATGGCACGTGAATAATAATCGGCCCAGCGAAGAGCGTTAATCGAAGGCTCTTGACCTTTTCCCCTCTGTGTGCATTCATTTAAATTTTCGAGTTTAAGGATACTCAAGTGCTTCGCTCAAGTTAGCAACTTTTTTGCAAGCAAGAATTTCAGTTCTGCCGGAAGTCTTGCCACCCCCATACACGGAGAGAAATTTTTTATTAAAATTATCCTACGGTTCTGTAAAAGGGTATCATGAGTCATCGTTTCCTCATTTCTATCTCTGAGTTTGAAGTGTTGAATATATTTTTTCGGGAAGTTCTTCAATGAATATTGTGAACAATATTTTATTCAATTTCACATTTGGAATTGAATAAAACTGATATTTGCAGTTTTCATTAATTTCTTCACTGAATTGTCATTTTTTCAATTCCTTACGACTTTGAATTCCTTTGACTTTGTTGAATATATTTTTTCGGGAATTTCTTCAATGAATATTGTGAACAATATTTTATTCAATTTCACATCTGGAATTGAATAAAACTGATATTTGCAGTTTTCATTAATTTCTTCACTGAATTGGCATTTTCTTAATTCCTTACGACTTCATGAGAACATAAATTGATAAACATTTGCAAGAAGTATCCACTCTCGTTGTATATTCGAATTTTTCATTGTTGAATCTTTAAACATTTTTATCTGTACTTTTTTCTTTCGCTCCGAATTATCCTCTTGAATTTTTAAACGCAATAACAATGATGAAAAAATACGTTTCAGGCAAACACAAAAGCACTAGTGTATGGAGGTGTATATTGTATTTGGCGCAGCCATTCGCCTGACTAAGTTTTACGAGCAATAATTATCGATGCGCAACTCTTTTGCCATATAGACCCCAAAGAGATGTACCGATACTGATGGGGGCTCTCCAGTGTGCGCCCAACTTGGCCGTCTTCCGGGAGCGATAGTGAGGGCTGATTGTGAGTGAACCTCCCACCTCCATTCACGTGCTTGTCGCATTATTGTATGGATTTTCAGGGGTTTTGAGGGTCGACAAGAGATACTGCGGACTCGTGAGTCGTTTGAGGAATAATTTGTTAATTGTGAACGGGCGATAGTTAACACGAGGATGCGAACATTTCAAATGGTGTTTGATGTTTGAATAATTGGTTTGAGTTGCTTTTTCAACTTTTTAATTTTATGTCACACCGTGCAATAAGTTGAGTTTATCGCACGACGGGGGCAGCGTGCTTCAAACTCGACGTCTGGATGGAGTGATGAC
Organism: Diachasma alloeum; assembly: GCF_001412515.2. Lineage (NCBI taxonomy): Eukaryota > Metazoa > Arthropoda > Insecta > Hymenoptera > Braconidae > Diachasma > Diachasma alloeum. The sequence continues at coordinate 1,464,896 of NW_021680342.1, read as the reverse complement.
ATAAAATATTATAGACCATTCGAGAATACATTTCGGTTTCAATGAATGTGGATACAGACAGTGCGAACTTTCAATGTGTGGAAAAAAGAATTTGTGCACTAGTGAAATTTCCGGTATACTTTTTGGACATTTTTATTCCATTATGATGTCACCAGAATTTCAAGGAATTTTGCCATTGAAAATTCATACAAATTGTGGAATTTTCGTCTTCCTGCCGCTAAAAAAATTGGACTTGTCGTCAAAACTTGAAATTCCATTGACTTTTTCCCCTCAAATAGAAGTCAAGATCTTTTTTCGGAAAATCAGGCCAAATTGTTTCAACAGTGCTCTCCTCAAAATTCTGGAATGTCAATGCACTACACGATTACTCAAACCCAAGGGTGATTTTCAACAGAATGTTTTGACGATCTTCGAAAACTACTACGAAAAAAAGTCACTGGATCAACTTTTCGTGAATTTTTTTACTTCACAGAAATTTGAAAAAAAATATGAAAATAGTGTTGCCCTCGGGATGTTCCATATTAGTATTGCAATGGAATAAATAATAAAAACTATTATATGGGCAAGTACTGAATGTTGCGAATGTTTCCATACATCTGGTAAATACTGAATGAATGATATTATCTATGCGTAGTTTCCACCAGGGTCTCAACACCTCGTGAAGTCAATGCAAAAGTCCCCATTTTTTTGCCATCAAGACATTCCTCATTGCAAACCTCATGCACAATGTTTTTCCAATTCCACTTCCATCATTCCAATTCGGTTAACGATTCAAGTAAAAAACATTTCAACGCTTTACGACGACCATAAAATGTCATTTGGACAACAAAGTAACATTCATACACTGTCATAATGGTTATCAGTTCTCAGAGCGGAATTAGGTCACATTTTAGCTCTGACAGGGCTGATAAAATTGCAACAAAGTCAGATCGCCATTGAATTGTGCTTTGAAACAATGACATTTATAGAGTTTCAATATCAGTTTCATATTTTTTTCAAATGTCAAATAATATATATGCGTAGAACTAAAAATGCATTAACGAAATAACAACGAAAGAAAAAAAATTCTGATGCGTTTCGGATTCTCATTCAATTGGATTATCCAACAATAAAATGTATCGAGTTGGTAAAAAATGAATGTGAAAATACCATCAGGCAAAAACCAAAAGGATTAACACAATCTCCTCAATTATCCTTATGTTGTACAGTTTGAGCAACACTAAAAAAGCTAATTGAGATGTAGAGCAAAAATAAATAAGAAGACTAATCATCATAAATGCATTCTTGGTCTCGAAGAACATGAAACCGCTAGGAATAATACATAAATATGAAAATTAATAAAATTACAGCCTAAGAAAAACCCAAAACCATAATGTTGATGATAAATTGAACCACTGCAAAATCTAATATTTGGTAAAACACACTACAAAGGCCGTTGCAGACCATGCCAGACCGAACCTAATTTAGAAAAAACCTAATTTGAAAAAAATGATGATGATGAAAGCAACGTAAAAAATATTTTCCTGCTTTTTTCGTTCAAGGAAGTCACCTTTTCGTTGCATTACACTTGAGGATATCCAAGTACTTTTCTGAACTGTTTTTCTACTTTTGTAGTTGAACGTCAGAGCTTTCATTTGAGCCCCATTTGACCCTAACTTTCCCGACATTTTACAATGATTTTATTATTTAAACTTTGCAGGTCTGAATTTCGATATTAACCCGTTAGAGAACATTCTAAAACTCTGAAAAAATAATTAGAAAATTGTCTTTTTTTAAATTACGAGCATTTTATATAAATAATTTATAAACATACATTTTCCATAAAAAACCATTTGCTCGGAATTGTAGAAAATTTATTCATATTTAGAATTTTACGGGAAATCTACTTCATGCCCAAAAAAATAAGGTTTCCAAAAGTTTAAACAATTTTAGTTATTTACTGATAAACAACGAATGTCTAAAAAAAGTAATAATTCTGTGCAAAATATAATAATTTTCATCAAATTTTTCTAACGTAATTCAATTGACAAATTTGATGATTGAAAATGGTCGAATCTCTAGTGTGGTCTGTACCAAACTGTAATAGATTCTTAGAAATCCTCAACCCATATTTTTCTAATATAAAAAAATGAATGCAGAATATGCATCAGGAGAAACAACCCGAGAATTATCGGGATTTCGCTCAGCGGAAGGAGCTATGGCGAGGCTAATTGAAATGTAGAATGTGAATAAATTGAGAAAATAATAATTGAAAAAAAAAATTAAAACAAATTATTATGCTCATTTCGTTGTGTGGAAAATCCTACGACCCTTATCCGGTCATTTGACTCCTTCCAGAAGGCAGAATGAGCCCGGGGGATATCCTCTTGCCATCATAATACACACATATGCACATATTACTGCTGACCAACACGCATACGAATAGCATTCGTAGTGGGGATATCAAGATCGCTTGGCGTTTATACGTCGCTTCAAGTGGTACCCGGGGTCCGTTGGTATACGCGGCCATAATACCGCGCACGGCTACCATTAGCCGGGCTTCCAGGCATTGAAGATAGCGAGTAGGCCAATTATAATCATTATTACGTTAGTGGCGTACAACACCCGTTACGCCCCTCTGTGTATGAAAAAAAATCTCCATACAAACTGTTTTTCATGTATTACGAGGGGGTGATCGAGCGCGTTTCTTTACGTTTCTGTTTTTTCTTGTTTTTTTTTTATGGTATCGCGCGAGCATCCACCGAGCTGATCCTCCAAATCGATAATACGCTTGTTGGTTAGGAATCAATGGAAATGGCGCGCAGTTTCTTGGAAACTAGTGTGTGGAAAAAAATTAACAAACAGAGGAAATGGAGGTTAACAATGCGAGAGACGAAATTGGTGGTTTATTGAGTTTTGAAAATTTATTCAAATTGCAGGAGTGAGAATTGTTGGGTTGATAAAATTAATTAGAGGGTTCGAGCATATTGCTGTTGAATTTTTTTGCGTAATTTTTTTTATCCACGTATTCGAGGAAAATGTTGGGCAACTGACCTTTCAAGTGGAGCTTTGCATGAAACTTTTGAATGCACTGTTGGGAATTTATTGAAATTTCAGTTACTGCTGCATTTGAATTCTTGATGTTGTGTTTTGAGGATATCCAAGTATTTTTTACTGTTTGGTGCAGACCACAATGTGGATTCAACTATTTTCAATTATCAAATTTGTCAATTAAATGGCGTGAGAAAAAGAATTTATAAATTTTTCCTCGGAATTTCAATAATAATGTTCCACCATTCTACGGAAAATTATGAAAAATCTTAGCAATGAGAAGAATTCCTATTCAGCAAAAAAAAAAGTCGTGTGAAACTGCCATTGTCAATCGCAATTTGATGAAAAAAAATTTTAAAAACAAAAGCAGGATATCACTCGCCCTTTTTGTTCATCCCCAGTATCAGTTTCTCGGTCCAATGATCGTTCCAGGATAATAACTCGGGTCAATCGAGGGCTGCCGATAATTGCGGCCTTCGGAGTGATTGTAGTCACTTCGTGGAAATTCCCCGAGTGGTCTGAATGACCAGAAGGACATGCGCACAAACATTGTTTGATGAAAAGAAATAAAAAGTATAAAAGAAGAGGCACAAGAGACGTTGTGAGAGAAGGGCGAGCGGGGGGAAATGAGAGAGAGAACGTAAACTGATGGTATAGCTGTGGCTGGTGAGTCCTGTCGAGTCTTACGGTTCACCGCGGATACCTATTATTGGGACAAAATATCAATCGACGAGGAGTCCTTTCATCCTGATATCTTGTTTTCGTGGAAAATTGGAAAAAGGGAGTCTGCGGGTGATAATCCGATCACTCGAATCCTTTGAGCTTCTCCCCCCCGAGCCTTAATACTCGGTTTCTATTCTCAAGTTATGCGCTATAAAATTCGTCGAGTGAACATTCAACATTTCAACATAAATGTCATGACGATATTTTATTATTTCCCCCGCATTTAATATTTTATTTCATCTCTTAATTCAAAAAAAAAATCGGATTTAACATATTTTTTATTCCAACTATTTCAATAACAACCGAATGTCTCTCTTAGAAAAAAAACGAACCTGACGTGGAGAACGGAATAATAGAGAAAAACGAGTAAAACAAGTGGAGGGATTCGGTATTTGACCTCGGCCAGATGTCGGGCCCCACAAAGAAAACGAAGAGCAAAGAGTCGCAAAGGGTCACCTACTTCTTTCTCACCTCCTTCTCTCTCCCTCACACACTCATCTCCCCCGATAGACTTGAATTTTTTTATGTTCGTAGCTGGAAATATTAAATCGCACCTAAATACGTTTTATGTCGACCGCCCAATAATCTCTGGTGGGCCAAATTCTTCATTTCACTCTGTCCCCTCCTTCTCATTTTACCGAGACGAGCGACTGCAGCTATTGAATTCCTCAATTTTTATTTGCCTTATTCCCTTCCTTCTCGAGAATTGGGATTACAAGTGATAGAGAGGTGAGAATGAAAATTGCGGGCAAGGCTCAAGCCTCGCTGGCTCCACGCGCCCAAGAATTATGTGACAGGTGACACAGTGTGGCTTTTCTCGCGTGTCCGCCAGAGCCGAGTGCGCATTCGCGCGTGCGTGAAACTACCGTTTTGAAAAACCTGACCCGACGAAAAATCGAGGCTTCACATTTTTATGAAATACGAGGCATGAAATTATTTCTGAACTGAGGAGATTCGTTGACCTATTCATACTTATTCATATTCAGCTAAATAAATAGTGGACATTATCCTGGAAGTATCATTTGCCGAACACTCCCATTGACCCGAACATTATTTTCAATTTGCAAAAGGCCCGGTTAGGAGACAATTGAAATTTCATGGACAGTTGACTAGTTATTTTCAGCAGACATTGAATTAGTGACATTGAATTAGCTTTTAGGGGCAAAAACAATCATGAAACTTCAAATTTTCTAGCAGCAGGAAGACGAGTATTCCTTGATTTACTTGAATTCTCAATCAGAACGTGAATATTCAGTAGATTACGCTGAATTTTTAATTAATTGAAAATTCAAGAATATATTCATCTGAATTTTCTTGATGCTCTATTAATTTTCATTGAATAATGACTTTTATATAAAAAAATTGGATTTTCAATGACAAAATTCTTTGAAATTTCAGTGGAATCAGTTCTCAACAGTTCAGCTATCCGAAAAATTAATATATTTTCGCCAAATTAAAAATAATAGTGAAAAGTTTCACGTAATCCTCCAAAGATTAATTACAATTTAGTTCCGCACTTCCTCCTTAAAAAGTTCCAGTAGTGCAATTACTCGTTCAATTCCAAAATAATTCATTAACTCGAGCATTTTAAATCATTTCACGGAGAAAGTCGTTCGCCTCTTCAATTGCCGGAATAATTTCCTCTCCCCATTCAGCATCGATTCAATAAATTTCACGACGCTCAAGCCGCGAGTCCGGACGAATTAACTCACTCTATAATTCACCTCTCGCAAAAATAAAATTGAAAAAAAAAAATAATATTCTACACTGTAGTCATGCCCCTCATCCCAAATAAAAGCACCGAAAAATCCTCGAATTTGTCCTGGGCGTTAACGAGATTCTTGTCAAATCCGTGAAATGATTTACGACAACCACCACGAATTAAATTCAGTAGCCAAAGCGATGAGGTTCTCAATGTTGATCGCATCGCAGCGATATCACATTAAAATCAGTTGGTATAATTCGAGCGATCCGGTTTCATAACACTTGTATTCGATGGCCTTTTCCCCCCTCGCACACCACCTCAGGGCAGGTTATAACGCTCGCACGATACTCTTATTAATCAAACGAAAAGATCAATTAACTCTCGCTTGAAATCAAAGAGTCGAGAAAAAACGAATAGAAAGGAGGATTGAGGTGAGTGGGAGATTATAGAATGTGGCGTACGTCGGGCCGAATAAAATGGCCCCCTCGCGTTCGATTATAATAAATCAAAGCATAAATAACACGCGGGACGAATGGCCCTAAACGTACGGGGTAAAAAATTTCCTGTGCGCTGTGTGTGCCAGGCAAAAATCCCGTGCAAGGAAGAGATGCGCCCTCCAGCAGCGGGAATCATTTAGTCTTCTTAGAATTCATCCGCGCTCAAAGTAGTACGAACAGATGGCAGAAAAACGCACTTAAAATGCAAAAAAAAATCGATCAAAAAATTAGTCCATGAAGTTTTATTTTCTTCTGATTCAATGATAACTCGTCATCCGCAGCATTAATTATGTATCACAAAAGCATGAAACAGACGATAATTCTCATAATTCTGTTCCTGAATCTTCCAGGTTTTTTTTACTGATTTTAATCTGTACTTTAATAGTCAAAATAAAAAAAAACAGTTGTTTGTCCATAAGACTGTTATTTGTCACTTCTAAATGAATTATTGTAAACGGTTCTGAGCCGACCAATGAGCACAAATTCAAAGAGAATGTTCCTATTGTCATTAACTTCTGTGTAAAAATTATTTGACATTTTAATCTCCAAAAGCGAGCTGTCTTTACCGACAAAAAATTTTATTTTCTAGGAATCTGCGACATTCTAAAATTTGACGAGTGAGAAATTCTAAATCTTCGGAATATTGTTCTGAAATTTCGTAAATTGAAATTTTAAAAAGATTTATAAAATATCAGAGATCAATTCCTAAAAATTTCGGGTAAATCCCTGAAAACAAAAACTTTTGCCTCCATCAATCACAAAACCCATTCCAAATTGCATGCAAAAATTAATTTATCGTAAAAACGGTTGTTTCTCACGGACCATTGTCTCCGGCTCACACCCACCGATTTGACAATAATTTCTTCCTATTTTAGAGTCCTCGTAAAAATCCAAATGCTCTGACGGAAACAAAAACTTACGCTTTTGTCAATCACTGACGACCTCCTTCTATTCGTACATAACTTCCAAGTCCCACGAGGTAAACAGACTTGGCATTGTCTAAAACTCCCTTCCCTCCGACTCAAACCCTAGTTGTTCATGGGAAATATTGTATGATCGCTCTTCTATACACAAGTAGAGAAATCGTCGGGGCGCAAAAGAGGAGGCCAGAAGAGAGGGGAAAAAACATTTATTAACGAGGAAACGAAACAACTCGCACTTGGTCGCTAATCGAACGAGCACACACACTCGTTCAAAAGTGGAGAGAGGTAGAGTGAGTGAGAGGGGTGTCAAAATGAACGGAGTCTCGTCCTCCCTTTTTTTCATTTTAAACTCGCATAACCTCTTTGATTCTCATTCAAATGTACTGTGAAATCACACGTCGCGTTTCACACAATTTCTTCGGGCTTTTTATACTCGATTCTTTCACCTCGGGCGCAAATATCGATTGGAAAGTTCTTCAGTGATGCTGAGGATGAAGTAATGACGGCGATGGAATTCACTTGATTCTATTGATAAACCACTGGGCCGTTGCAACTTTAAATATTAATGTAAAGCAATTTTAAAGAAAATAATATCATAAATTTCAATAAATTTGAAAGATTAAAAACAGTTATCATTTAGGGGCTTCTCGGGTCTTCGTACATAGAAACAAAGTTTCTAGTTTTCAGTAAGCATCTCTGAATTTGCGACCACTGCGCTATTAAAATCTAGAGAGCTAAAAAACCGGATAATATGCAATAATTTTATTCATTTTAAGTAGATTCTCCATAAACCTCAAGCAGAATTACACTTAAATCTAATAAGCAACATCTTGGGTTATCCTGAAGAAATCTTTGTTGCTGAATTCAAAACATTTGAGTTATAAAAATAAGAACCTTGGTGTTCTCAAATCATGAACCTTTGAATTCTTGAACTGATGATTTTTTCTCATCTCAAAATTCCTAATTCTATCTCAATGCAATTCATAACACTCTTACAATTAAAATAAATGTTAAATTATCCTCTAATCAATTTTTTCCACTTGAAATAATTAGATTTTTGGTACTCAATTTTAGAAATTCTCTCTGAAATAGCGTCAGCAGTTTTCTATTTTGAGGACAATGCATGTTGCAACTATGACTTATTTTTAATCAGCAAATTACTTCTGAAAACTAGTAACTTGTCTCTTTGCTAAAAAAGACTAAAATGCGATATTTTATAAATTTGGCTATCGTAAAATCCCATGTCCATGAAAATGATAGATTTGATGAATATAAATGAAATAAATCACACGAAATACGATCGGGAGCCGCAACCCCATTGCAACGAGTGCACTTGTGATAAATTGTCCGAATAATATTCCGAGGTGTAACCCCACTGGGATTGATAAAGTGGAAGATGTGAGTGTTATTGGTGAGGCAGAGGGACGAGGGCACAAGGTAGTCTCAGGCAGTTAGCGCGTGTTTACACGACATCGCTATGTAGCCAGCGACCCCCGGCCCACACCGGAGTGGCCGAGCCAACGTTTCTATTTGTCCGAACACCTCAGCCTCTCTCTCACTCCCTCGTTTTCTTTCTTTTCATGGCAATCTCTTCCCCCCCCCCCTTCCCTTGCCGCTCCTCCCCGGTATTACACACGTATAGACCCGAGGAGTCGACCCTCGAACGCATAATGACCCTCCACAATCCAGTCGGGCGCTAACCAGAGACTTCTCCCTTTTTTGCGTCCGGAGATTGATATTTAAATATGACCAATTACCCAGAAGCTCCCTCTGTCCTCTCAGCCTCTCACTCTAGGCCTTCTTTTTCATCTCTGGACGTGTCTGCAATCCTGCACGATCGGCTAAACTCGAACCCCCCTCCCCCTCCACCCCCCACCGTTCCTATCCTCTCATTCGTGTGAAGTAGATCTTCGTGTGTGACGCGAAGCACTGGGAAGTATTTGTACAAGTGTCCCTTGGGTGCTTGAGTTTGTCAATCTGGGTAAGGTTGAATTCGTGGAAATGAAAAATTATTAAAATCATATGGGCAATCGATCATTCGTCTCTGAGAAAGAGGATGAATTGCAGTTTTTTTTATTCAATTTTTTGAAAATTAAATTCAGTAGCGAAGTGGTAAAATAAGATGGGAGAGGATGGGGTAAAATGGAGGGAAAGAAGTGTTCTTTGCATTGAAAAAGAAATTATTGAATTTCATCAATATTTCAAGCTGTCATTAACATTTTAAAAAACGTCAAAAGTGTCCATTTTACCCCAACCCAGTTTTCAATCAATATCTCGGAATCTGAGGGAGATAGAAAAATTTTTGTTATAACCTTTTTCATGGAGCCGATTGAGCGCTACAACAATTGTAATTACGAAAATTTCGCTATCTCCCTTAGATTCGGAAAGATTCCTTAAAAACTCGACTGGGAGATAAGTCGACTTATCTTCGTTTACCACTTTACTACTGAATTCTTTTTCGTTTGTTTTGGTATTAAATAAGGGATGGGGACTCATTTTTCCTATGATCCCGATGATACGATTATTTTATAAAGATATCTAATTGTAATTTATGGGAAGGACAAGGACGATTACACACCAAAGTTCATCACACGAATTCATTTAATAAACGATGAATTATGAGGACAAGTTCATTCCATTTTGTCCCAAGAGTTTTATTCCTTCGATTGTTCTTCATATTTATTGTCACATCGTCGTCGTAGAGCCAAAGGGCGTAACAGGTTCGCTTATGCCCACCACTTACGCCCCTTTGGCTATACGGCCACGACAAATTGAGAAACATTTTCTAGAAAAATTCATGTGCTAGCAGCATAAACGAGTTACAATTTGCACACTTGGAAAAATTATTGTGTAGCACCAGAAAAATTATCCTTCAATACCGGAAAATTTGCTGAGGGCACCATAATTTTTCCAAGTGTGAGGATTGTGACTCGGCACATGAATTTTTCCAGAAAATTTTTCTCCGTGCATGAGTAGAAAAATAGGTATTATTTTCAATCAAATTTTGTCCCATAAATTCACAGAACAGCTATGAATGCAACGCTCAATTCCCCCGCAATGTATCCTCTCATGATTTCATTTCCCAGAATTGTAATATCATCAATTTTTTTCAACTCCTGAAAATGGATGAAACGAGTTATGCGACAATTCGATGAGGATATTAAAACATAGTGGTGGGCCCATGTGCAATCGAGTGTATAGTTGGGACCCCAGAGTTGGATCGCGTGATACATGCGAGAGATATTATATTATAACCGAGGGATGTCGGACTACCTGAGCTTTTCACGCAGCCAGGAAATCTGGCGCCTCCGGGGCTGCAAAGAGAGCGCCAACGGTGAGTATAACGTCACGCAGACAGAGACTACAACATTCAGCTTTCTGTACAAAGTATTCCTCAGCCTGTCGGCCAATTGATCTCCGAATAATTTCATTTCTCTCTGTTTCATGCATTCGTTAAGTAATGATGGAAATAAATGGTCGGCGGAGAATTCAAAGAACACTCGATCCTGTCGGGTTTGAGGGGAATGAAGTCGTTACTCGGGCCCTCTCACCAGCCCTCCTACATTGTCCCCAAGTTTCACGGTATCGTTCCCTCATAAAATGAAATTCAATTCGTTCAGACTTTTTTTTCCCTCCGTTTTTTTTTTCGGCAGAGGGCAGAACACGTATTTTGATAAGTTGAGAAAACTTTTACGATCGCGCCGACGATTATCGGGGTCGAACTACTAAAATCCCATGTTTACAGGAGAGTAGTCCCAACTGGCATTTGAGTTGAGCGGAGGTGGGGCAGAACGATTTTATTAATAATTTTAGTAGCAAACGCGGCGGGTCCACTGTCGTGTTTGTACGTTTTCTAAACTCTGGATCATAAAACCCTCACCACTGTCGGTACGCTCGGGCTAATGTCAAGGGGATAACTCTCATTGGACATTTTGCTGTGAATAAGAAAAGCTCGGGGAGGAATGAAGAGTGAGATGTAATGCGATGAAATCCCCCAATTTACGGACTAAAAATTTCTTTAAGTGTTTCAGCACCGAAAAAATGTTTCGAATTGACGCAATAATTATTTGACGAATTAATGTGAATTGATTATTGTTAACGCGATTATCTTTCCGATGCAAATGATTTTGTTCCGTAGAATAATATTTTCCCCCCCCATTTTCTTTGACTATTTCGTAGAAGAACAATATTTTTTCAACTTCATTAATCTATTTCTCAAAATTTATAACCACAACTGTTTCAGGAATATATATAATCCAAACGTGATTTTATAGCCGCCTGCCTTCTAGCCGGATATGTCAGTCAGCATATAGGCGTATATGGTGGATATCTTCCCAAGAAGTTCACAAATAGGGACATTTAATTGGTCGTACATTATTCGGCACAGCTACAAAGTATAACATTGTGAATAAGAAATAAAATTCAAAATTATGCCTTGAGAACGGGTCACGGATTAGCTCACGTTCCAATCTCACTGCTAATCATTTTAATATTTCACCGGTTATTTTTTTTATATTGGTCGTAAAAATCATCGTCGGGTGTGGCTCCGATAAACCACGTTTTTCCCATTTTTTTTTGTATTAATAATTTTATGTCTTTCTCAGATTATTTATTCCGAATAAAAACCATAAAATAGGACGAAGAAGCATGTGATTACAGAGTCAAACGAATGCGAAAAATATTCAGTTTCTCACTTCAAATCATTATGGACACGTTTAACATATAAATGAAGAACCTAGTCTATAAAAAGTTTCTTCCAAACACCCGCGTTTATCCGACCGCAGCGTCCCCACTCGAGTGTCTCGTTAACGCCCTTCCCGGCTGTCTGTATTTATTTCAAACATCTATTCTCATATTTAATTTCAAAATCAATCAATCTTCCAGGGACAATTCTCCGGCGCTCGGTCATAAGGAAATGAGTGTTGTTATTGATGACTTTTGTGATCACCTCCAGAAGAATAGAACAGGAGGGGGTGATTTGGAGTGCACCAGTGGAAAATTCCCGTTGTAAAATGCTCCTAGACAGTTCCATTCACTTATCTCGATTAGTTTCTGGTATTTCAAACACAATATTACGATTGTAAAAGCATTTTCACAGTGTCTTAAAAACCACTGGATTAAAATGAACTGTCATGTGGCAGTTCGAACCGCAATTTTTTCCCGTTGACTCAATACAACTCTTTCCCAGGTGAAGAGCTTGTTTTTTCATTGAATTATGGTTAACCCTGGTTGGTCATCGTATGAGAACTTGCGACTTGGTCACCGCCGCGGGCATTTAGACTCGAGCGTTGCCGAATTCACTCTACGCTGCCCGGGCGCGTTTAGCGAGTGTCCGGCAACGTCGCACAACTGGAAATTCATTCAAAGTAGTATATCCAAACTCCACGTAAGCCGTTGAGTGTAATGAGGAAAAATAAATGCAAAATGACCGAATAAAAATTATTCGTCATTGGTAATTTCGTACATGAATGCTAGCTTTTCGTATTAGGCATAACATTTTCATTTTTTTTTATTTTTAAAGATTTTTTTGTACATTTTAATCCTCTCTCTAATCTCTAAATATTCATTTCTCATAAGACTCGGCGTTATTTTGGCACTTCTATATTAATTATTATCAATAATACTAGACTGCCAATTGAGCACGAACCCAACCAGAATGTTTTTATTCATATCAACTTCCGTTTAGAAGTTATTTCAGATTTTCATCTTCAAAATTTAAGTTATATATACGCTATTTTAACATGGGAAAATGTTAATTTATTTCCTTGAGGAATTCCTACAATTTTCTAGACACTTGAATTGACGAATTTAAATTGTTAAGTATTATTCCTCTCAGCCAGTCAATGGTAAGTAAACAAAAGACTTTCTGCGACGTCTCCCTCCTGTGGTGACCAAACTGGGGATAATTGATTCTAATCGCTTTTATGAAAGTCATGGCTAGAAGTTAGGGAACAGATAAATTTTAAAACGGTTGGAAAATTATTTGACATCAATACAACTCTCCCCCCCCCCATTATGTCATCGTTTAGCATAACATGAACCCGTGAAAATGAAAAAAAAAAATGCGCACAAACCTTCTCAAGAAGATTCATGGAAGTCTCCCCCAGATTTTTCGGTCCAGCCGAACGCTTGTGGGGCGCGTCCCAGATACTCTCCTCCTCAGTGCACATACTCTCAACCTCCGTCATGTCAACAAATTGCTCAACTTTAATAACCAACGAAGTAAAATATCCAAGTAAACACTGTTGAAAACTGCCTAATTGACGGATTGACGGTGTTATATCACTAGTTTGTCACACTTTTAAAAAGTTAAAACAAGGAGAAATTTATTATCCGCGTATATCCGAAGAGCCGTGGCCTTGCGTGCGAGGCCGTTCCTCCGACTGAAGTGTCTTCCACGGCTTCCAGGGTAGCCTGGGCCCGTGAACAGATTTTGGATAGTCGAAATGAGCCGTATGGGGCAGTTTCACCTTATCCCCACCATAAAAACCAATGGGGGACCCTGGATATTTCGTGCCCACTGGTTTCACCCTGGGTACGTCTGGACAAAATCATGAAAACCATCTTCTCTCCCTTTTTCATCTCCCCACCCCTCACCACCTGAGTCATCCAAGGGATGGTGAGGCCCCGAGTGGCGTGAGGAGATGAAGAAGAGGGGGAGAGACAATGAAAGAGAAGAGAGATGGTTACCTAAGGATTTTTGGGTTGAGACTCAGGTATGTCTTATCCGGCAAAAAAATCGACTGTCCTTCGATCCTCCAATGGTTATTGGTAATCTTGGTGTGCGCCAAGAATATCCAAGTGTCCTTAAGGCGAATATATTTTTCGTACCGAAAAAAAAAAAAAATACAGCACCTCACCGGAAACGGTATTCTCGAAAAATACATCTGTCCCGAAATACTTTTCCATCAAATTTCCTGGAAAAAGGAAAATTCTTCACTGATGCATTACTACGGAGAATCATTTGCCTTGGCGCCGGCTCGTGCCATTGTGAATTGTTCCATTTGGTCATTTATTTCTGTTGAATTCGTGTAATGAATCTGAATGAATACATTACGAATAACTGTATTCTGTTGTGTCCCCTGATTCCATTGAAATTATCAGGAAAATCTAATTATCAATCATTAAAAAGAGATTGTATAAAATGATATTGATAAAGAGTTTGATAAAATGTCGTCCCCAAAAACTTTTTTTATAAAATTTCCTGGGGAAAGGAAAATTTGTGCGGCATTACTACGGGGAATTATTTGCCCTTTCGTTCATTCATTTCCGATAAATTTGTTTAATAATTCTAGATGAATCAACTATAGCGCCAACTTCATCCTATTTTATCCCCTAATTTTAACTTCCTTTAACTCAATTCATCAGTATTGAATTAATATTCCATTTTTTTTTCAAGGGAGAAAATAAATAAAATAAGTTATACACCAAATCGATGAGGCTATTCAATCATTAATAGGAGATGGGAATGAAGAAGAGTGAATTTTAATTTTTTTCATTCACGTGTTTTAATGCTTTTTAATCAAATTTCCTAGAAAATGGAAAATTCTCCACTGACGTATTACTACGGGGAATCATTTGCCCTGGCGCCAGCACGCTTCGTGCATTGTAAATTATTCCATTTGTTTATTCATTTTTGATGTTTCCGATGAGAACGAAGAGAATGAAGAGAGTATGAGAAGAACGTTCAAACGATTCAACATTGTATTGAACACGAGAAATCGTGTGCAAGTGATTTTCAAAATAATACTGATAAATATGTAGAGGGGCAACCGGTTAGCATAGAGTTTTGCATTGCTCTGTACTCGGTAGGGACTCGTATTTTCTCCGATGCCCTCCTGTAATTCCCGCAATCTCCCGGCAAAACGTGTATAGGCACACCATCGGCCGTAATTCCTTCCAGGAAATGCATATGCACTGGGTATGAACGACGATTCCTCCGAGGTTTTATTTTTTTCTATGTTACTTCATTCTTACTTTATTTTTCATGTTCTCATTTGACTTTTTTTTTTTTTTTTTTCAAAGGGGAAATTTCTTTTTATTTGACGTGTTCTCGTTGCCGCGGGTACTTTGAATATCGCACGCGAGTTAGAAGATAGTTCTAATCCACATGTAAATAGGCTACGATTCTATGTAAATTGTGGGTTATGTAGAGTGGAGGGAATGTGAATCTTCTGTGGCGATTTTATTGCCTTCGTTGGAAATTTAATTTTACATTAAATCCCGGTGAATATTTCAAGTGTCACTGTTGACGACACAACCAAGAAAATGGCTTTTTTAACTAAATGAATTTAATTTTAATCTGGTGAATGGTTTTATTGAAATAGCTCGTAATAAAACTTTTATTCAATAAAGAATTCATTTGGAATGAGTGAATTATTTACTTCATAGAATGAAAGCACTTTCGTAAAATCCATGTACAAAAACTCTATATTTTTTTGTAAATGAAAATTCATTTGCTGTTATTTAAATTTAGTCAATAAAAATTCAGAAAGAACACTATCAGGAAGGATTAAAAAACATTCAACTTTAACTTCAGTAATAATAAAAGTTTCAAAAGATAATCGATTTTTTATTGAATGACCTCATCCTGATGTAAAAAACAGAATTGTTTTAATCCCCATATAAAAAAGCTACGATTCTATGTCAATTGTGGATTAACTAGAGAGGCGGGAATGCGAATGACGATTTTATTGCCTCCGTTTGGGACTCAATTTTACATTACAGTTTAAGTCAATATTTCAAGTGTCTCTTCTGAATCATAATTTATCTACCTAATGATTTGAAGAAAATTATTGTTGAGAACTAACAGGATAGATTCACCTTGAAAAGGAAAACCCCAGTTTACCTGGAGATATTTTTGATGGTCAGTTTTTCCGGATAATTTATTACTTATGAATTCTTCAAGCGTATTGTTCTAAAATCCTACGATTCGTCAGTTTCGAATGTTCCGAGGGGAGTCTACAAATACTCGAGGAGCATTTGTAGATGAGGTAGGGATTAAGTTGCCTTTTTGGGTAGCATCCTTGGATAGTGGGAGGGGATGACGGGCAGCGCTCTCTGTTGAATATAATTAATCAAGCTCAGAGCCACGGATAATGCGATGGAACCAGAGACATTACCGTTTCTTCGGGTTTGTTCTACGGATGTGACGCCTCGGGGACATCAGGTAAGAATTCCTCACTTGGCTTTTTGTTCAATTTGGATGATTAAACGAGTGGGGGAATTTTGAATTGTCAACTGGAGGTATCGGAGGTGCGACAAAGGGGACATTTTGACGATTTTATTCCTAGGATTGTGACGATTCAATAGTTTTGGGATATTATTAATGGACTTTCTGGGTAATTGAATCGTAAAAAATGATCCTGTTTTAATCCATTTTGACGAACACCTTTGGACTATAAAATTATGAATTAATTTCTGTGAATAATGTGATCTTTCGGTTGGAAATTTCATGAAATTTGATTGAAGAGTCCAGCTGAATGGGGAGATTAATAGGGATTAGTGTGAGAAAGTCATTACAAATTTGTTTATAAAAAAAGCGAGACAAATTGAAAGCCCAGTTCAGCCCCCTTAAATTAAATAGACCACAGGTATAGAATACAACACTAATAAATAGCTTTTGCCCAAAAGTGAAAAAGGGATATAAAAGATTGTGTGTGTCCAGGGGGTTTCACTCGATTTTTCAATCCACCTGGGTCAAGGCTGAGAGCCATTGAAAAATCCTACAGCTCCCAGGTATCGAATCAGTTTTATAAGGGGAGTAACAGCTGCAATTTTCGGAAGGTCAAATTCCTTTGACTGGACATTGCCACTGCGGTCCTATCAATAAAGCCATTAAGTATCGACCTGACTAATAAATTATTTTTGGATTCTCGGAAGTCGTTGATTTGACTCAGTGAAAATTCTTTCGACTGGCGACAGTGGAAAAGAGAGTTGGGTTAAAGGTAAAAAAGAGGGGTTCGTTATCGCAGGGTCCCTAGTTTTTGCCTGATTTGTACCGTTGACTCGATGGTTTTTTAGGATAAAGATGGGTTGTAACTCACGACTTGGGAACAAATTTCTGTGACGATGATTGAAATACAAACAAATGTAAAAGTTACGATCTGGAATTTTGAATGAAGATTCTAGAAAATCTCTCAGCAAGAAAATAAAGAAAGGAAGGTATTTCATTCTTCGAAGTTATCTCATTATTGTTCTCTAATAAAAAGTTGAAATTAATCATTGCATTGTGTTCAACAATTGTCTTCTTCGTCTTACCAAAGAATAAAATACTTCATACTTTTGATATGACTACCGCCACCTTTTTTCAATTAATTATTTATAATCATTCTAACTGCAAAAAGCAATACGACTGATGAGAATCATATATCCTAATTTATCACTTGTTCCTATGCTCACTGAATAAGATTTTAATTATAATTACAATAAAATTCCTTCTAGAACACACTTTAGAGAGTGAATTTCTGGAATTCAATGTTTGTTGATACTCTGGTAAAAGCGCATGCATACACTGTCAAAAAATTTTAGTTAGTTCACACGGTAATTCAATTAATTTCCCAGTCAGTATTACCTAAATTAAATTTCCCAAAATATTAATATTTTCTCAAACATTTCCTTCTTATAAATAAATAATAGAACTTGTTTGCAAAGTTGTCTTGATGTTTTCCCATCTAATGAAAAAAAATTCAGATTTTAATCTTAGATTACAATGGAAATGTTGATTGTCACATAAGACACTGAGTTAAATCCTGATTTTTAAATATTTTTTCTTTGAAAAACCAAAACGATAATTAAAAAAAAATTAGAATTCCGAATCTAATCGCGTTTTCTGGAAGTTTATTGCAGTTTTCAATAATCTCTAAATTTACGGTGAGGGCAGAGCTACTTGAAATACCCTCAAACGAAAATTAAAAATACATCATTTGATTACAATCAATAAACACTTCAACAAAACTCCCCCCGAAACACCCACCACTCCAAACATTTTGAGTGAGAATAAGCCGTTGAACACAACCGCGAAAGAGTCAGAGATACACCTCACGCGCAGTGGAAAGCATACAGAAGGAAAGAGGTCCCGTCCAGAGGGCGAGAATAAGAGAAGCGATGGCGTGATAAATGATCGAGTATTTAACACTCTTTACGGATTAGCATATAAACTACAGCTCGAGTCCATAGATCTTCCTGGCAACGCATTAACCGACAAGGAGCAGAGCACCGCGAGAGAGAGAGAGAGCCCTCTGGGCCCTGCACCGGGGTAACCGATCACCGCATCATTCCAATTTGTGTTGGATGAAAACAACCGTTAAATATCAACATTCGTATCAATATATATAATGATAAACGCTGAATTTTTATAGCCTACATCCATCAGGCCATTTCACATATCATTAATAACATTCGATTCTTTTGAATCACTTCATTATAAATCAGTGATCAGATGATTTTTTAAATCAAATCATCGATTTATATTCGAGTAAATCTAGACGATAAAATTATTTGATGCGACTGAATTTTCTGTGAGATCAAATCACATATATTTTTTTTCTCCTCTGAGAGTGAATGCTAATAAATCGAGGAATGGAACAATAATGTAATTGGAAGTGAAATTTGAATTCGCTGATTAATTTATTGGATAGGATAATTAATTAATTTGCATAAATGCAGAATTTTTATGAGCTGCATTCATTTGCCATTTCACACACAATAAATAACATTTCGTTCTATTAAACCACCGCAGTGTGATGTTTTTAAAAATCGAATCAGCAATTCATATTCAAATAAATTCAGACAATGAGATCATTCGATTCCAGTAAATCCTTCTATGATTTGTAATTATAAAAACTCATTTCCTCCCGTTATTTTCCAATTAGAACACTAAAGTACCATTAAATCACTCGATCAATTAAAAAAATCAAAGCAACAATTCATAATTAATCAAATCCAGGCGATAAAAGCATTCGATATCAATAAATTCCGTTGTGAAATGCGGTAACGAATATTTATCTTCTGTGGGAATGAATTTTATAGCCTTAATGTCTCCCCAGTAAACTGAGGAATGAGAAAATAACTCTCTGAAAGTGAAATTTGCTGATTACTTGATCCGGAAGACCAACTAATTAATCTGCATAAATGCTGAATCATTATATATTCAAATAAATAAATAATAGAATATATAATAGAATCACTCGATTCCAATGAATCCTCTTATGACTTGTAATTATAAATAATCCTTTTCTCCCATTAATTTCCAATTAGAACATCAAAGTACAACTAAATCACTCAATTAATTCAAAAAATCGAGCCATCAATTCAAAATTCATTAAATGCCGCTGTGCAATAACTAATATTTATCATCTCCTGTGGGAATGACCGCTATGACCTTAATCGCTCCCTAATAAACCGCGGAATGAGAAAATAATGCAGTGTCTAAAACCCCCGAAGGGATCAGAGATAAAAGTGAGATTTGCTGATTAATTGATTAGGGAGGCGCCAAAGACCGCCCCGCGCATTATGTACCCTTGTACCCAGTCATTAAATAAGGGGAGAAGAAAAAATAAAAACAAGACGAGAAATTTCACCAGTGTTTGTGGTGGTTGGCGCACGCACATACAGATACCGATCTTCTGTGCCACCTTAGTTTCCTTAGGTGGTACAACAGGGTACAAAACAATTCACACCGAGAAAATAGTAGGCTCTAATGGCTTCATGACCACCCCTCTGGCCAACACCCTGTGGCCAACAATTTCATGGAACATGTGTACTGGAGGATATCCAGGCACATTCACCCTTGATGCTATTAATTTGATGATCAATTTCATGCTTGTCCAAACAAGTTGTCGTGTATTCTCTCATTTTCCTCTCTCATTCTCCTCTCTCACCCCCCCCCCCCCCCCCNCCCCCCCCCCCCCCCCCCCCGCCGGCCCCTTCGCCGACCAAACAAAGAGAATTGAAACACCAAATCGTTTCATTCAGAGTTTATTCTGAGTTCAAGTAGTGAATTGATTGCCCCAACAACTCAACAATCACCAAAAATGTTTATTACTCCAGCATGAAAATATTTCTACACATGCAGTTGGTGCATTGACGTAACACAATTCGCGTTTCACCAAAGCGAAGTTCATGTTTATCCTCACGGTACAACACTGTGTACCGCTGCACGTTGAGATGGAAAAAAAAGGGCTGGACCAGAGGGTAATTCTAGGTAGGCATAAAACTGGCTGATGTACGCCAACTGGGACTCAGATCAACGTCGGAGGCTTTCAAACAATGTAACTTGTTGCATATATGCCGTAGGGGGATTGTGCGTGGAGACTTTATTCACAATTTGTGGCTGGTGATGTTTTTTTAAAATACTTCAGCAAAGGGGAAAACAAAAGAAATTGTTGTCCTAACTCTTAATGGGCCCCAGGTGCAGTGGGACATTTCATTCTTCTTCGCCAATTCCGGTATGCTGCAGGGTAAATATAAAGCGGGAATTGTGGGGGAGATTTTTCGAAATTGTTTGAGGAGTTTAGGAGATAAGCGGCTTATCGGGAAGAAGGAGATAATTATCGATAGATAGAAATCTTTTTTTTTTTCGGAGATCCTGCGTTAATCCGATCCCGATGTGCCCCGGTTTTCTGGAACAAAGGGGGACAAATACTGATACCCTCTGGGGCTTTTCACTCGGGGGATATTTTCGTCTATGTAGGAATGGACTCGGGTAATTAATCATTCGGGAGGGGAAAAATTTGAACGTTAAAGTTTTCAAGTACTCAACGGACTTGAGGCTCATGTTTGAAACGCCGTTTATTTCGTGCAGGAAACAATGTATCCGCTGGTGTAACATTAGCTCGGAGGAATGAGGGCTCGAGACCTCCGTCTTGACGACAATATTGTTTTGTCGCCCAACAGGTCGCTGGTCACGAACTTTGCGTTAACTTTTTTCTCGAGTTTCATTCAGAGTCAATGGCTGTTTCATGGGGTTTTGGTCTTTTTTGTGCTTTTTTTGCGAGTATTTTCGTTTTTCAATGTTTATCGTGACTGGGGGGTGTGCAGAACTGGCACCGAGTGGTTTCAACTTTGGTTAAATTATTATTTTCATTATTTGCGAAAATTGGGTAAATTTGAGGGAATGCAACTTGATAAAACCCGAGCCTCATATAATCACCTGTAGAACGGACGCGGAAAAAATGTACAATTATTTTTTACTGTTGAAACATAGTAGTCGAGGACCATGCCACACTCAAAATTTATTGTTGAACATTTAATTTGGCACGAGTAAAAATGTGGGCAATGTAAATCAAATTTTAAAGCTGCTTCGATATGGTTCTCGACTTCTATCTTCACATTGTAATTTTTAATTTTATATTCTCTCCGTGTATTTACCTGAAAGAGATATAAATGTCTCAGGAGAACAATTGCCACTACGAATTAGCATGTGTTGGTGGAAACTTTCTTTCTTGTCCACGAGCAAATTGATTCAACACGACAAAAACCTCTTCAGGGAAACACATAATTATTAATCAGAACTAATGGTTTCTCTAAATGAAGCATATCTATAAAATGAATGACCAACACATCCAGGGGAATAATTTGTTTGAATGAACTAAATGACAAACAAATAATTGCATTGACCATTTTAAGTGGACTCAAACCTGATTTTAATGTGCGCTTTTATTGGCATTAAGTTGATAGTTTTTTAATATAAACAAATTTTTCCTCGACGAAATATGGAAAAAATTAATCTATCAACGTGCGATAATTGTTTATTTGCTCAAAATCCCTCGTTTTTCTCACTTCACCTTTTGTCTCTCAATATTGATTAGCGTGAGAGTCCTAGGAGCTCTCACAGACAAGCCTCTATAACCCAGCTAAGTAGAAATTGAGCGTGCTTCAATTAAAGTTAATACGAAATACCATCCCTTGAAGGACGTCGAGTGCGCCCGACAATGTGTAATTTGTTATGCCGGGGGGCGCATCGAAGAATGAACACTCAGCCGTAATCTGTCAATCAAGCGATCGGTGCAGTGTTCATCACCCTCGGAAAATTACCTCTTCCATAAAACGAACACCTCCAACAACATAGCAAAAACATAATGACAACAATAACAAAACAAGGCAATTGCGAGAGATTCTTTTTACCAATATTCTCAACTACTTCACCAACTCCTTGAATACAGCAGAATGCGGAAGTCCCCCCCCCCCCCTCCCCGCCACGGCAATCTCAAAAAATTCTTCAACAAATGAGACAATGCGAGATACCACGTGAGATATACGACGAATAGAAAACGCCTCACGATGAAACGAAATTCATGGAGATGCGTAAAGAGGGTGAAGAGAGTAAAGTTTTTTTTTATAATACGACGTCTACGGGTTATAAAAGACGAACGTATTACGGATTCACTGGACGATCGCTGGCAGCCTGGTTCTTCGGCCTCCCATTATCCCGGAGCTAATAAGATGCAAGAACTTAAATCACGCGCGGCACCATCACCACCACCACCGACATCATCCAACCGCCTCAGCCGCCGCACAGAGCACAACAGAACAGAACAAAACTATACAGAACAAACTCAGCACAAAGGTGCCCTGAAAACTATCGTCCATTTGAATGGGACAAGTGGCAGGATGAAGATTTCAATTTGTCTTGATTAGTGACGACGTGAATATTAAAAAACATTTCAACTCCCTCAACCTGAATTGGTAACTGAAACCGAGCCTTTAAATGGTACTTGCCACGCTCTGTTTGAACGGGACCGACTGTACGCGTGGATTTTCTCGTGTGTATATCGTTGATCTATGAATATGCACTGGTGAATAGATCATTCTGTCTTCCACAGTTCTTCTCCTTCGACGGTTGTACACATAACCCGACGAATTGATATATATATATACGCTCCATGTAATGTCCCCGTTTGACGCGGTAATGACTCAGCTCACCAGGTATTTCAGCTCACATCACACGTGGCTAGACACACTGATCAATGACCATAGCAGAGAAAAAAAAAATCATCACGCCCATAAAATTGATCCGAAAATATGAGTGCCACGGTTATTCTCATGGTATAAAAAATCGGGACGATTCATCAACGAATGAGAATGATCGAGAAATATATCCACCGGAAAATTAATCTCATTTGATGAATAGGTGGGGGCGTGTTACTCACGAAATTCCAATGTAATCGTCAGATGAGACAAGTGAGACGAAAACCGCAGAAGGCATTATCCTGGCATTTTTCCACATGCGAGGGGAATAAATTAACGGTCAGTCAGACGTCTGACTGACCGTTTGGCTCGTGCTCTGAATCATTTTTCATCGTGTCGACTGTATTAATTAGCATCTTGCGATCGAGTTGAGGTCGTTAAGCGATCGATTAAATGTAGAGGGTAAAGTTCATCCTTCCTATTCCCCTCTTTATAATCAATGGATAATTTCTTTTTTTCTTCCATCTTTCATGTTCCTCTCTTCGGATATTTCACCGGGGCGTATACGTGTAGTAAAAAATGATTGCCTTAACATTTAATGACTCACGTAATCTACTTGATGGTTTATTTTCAAGATATCATGTTCTATCTGTTGGGATCATTAAATCGAGTGATCAGTCATCACGAATCGATTCTACACTGAGAGAAAAACGACAGAGTTCTCAAGCAAGTCTTACCTGTGCCAAGAAAACAGTTTTTTTTATTAGCAAAAATAATTTTTTGTGAAAACGTGCGAAGAGTGCGTCGAGATGAAAAATTTTTGTCCCAAAAATACATTTAGGAGTTCTAAAACATTGCATTCTCTACTTATACAAGCAAGAAATGTCATTTCCAGCATTACCTCTTCGTTATTCGATACTCACGTACGTATTTTGCTCCCGAAAAATGTTCATTCCATGCGAATTAAGAGCCATTATTCATGTTTGAGACTTTCAAATTGGAATTAAACAATTTCTTTTTTGGCCATTTTCCACACTGTTTGAAATTTTTAGAAATTTTATAGAAGATATTGTAGTAATTCTCATGAGAGTGACATTGAATCGGATTTAGGGGAAAAATGATTATGAAATTTCAAGTCTTACACGGAGAGAAATATTCAATAAAAATTACGTATCTTTTCGGTAATTCCGGAGGAAATTTTAGGAAACTGTTGTAGGAAATTTTACGGAACTGTCACGGAATTTTTCCAGAGCGTTCCGTAATATTTATCTGAATATCCTGCGAAAAATTAAGATATCCTCACTTGAATTTTCTGATTGAATTTTCATTGAGACATGAATATTCAAAAACAAAATGACATGAGTTTTCCATTTTTCCCTTAATTTTCCTGATTTTCATGAATTTTCGCAGAACAATTGAGCTGAAAAATCAAGTATTTTATTGATTTCAGATCATTCGAACAGAACCTCAACGGAATATTTGATTTTTCAACGACAAGATTTCCTGAAATTTTAGTGGAACTTGCACACGACAAAAATCTCCGGGATTTGGCACGGAAAATTCAGACGAAAATTTTTACCAATGCACTAGTGATTTCGTTAACCCAAACAAAACTTCTTTGAAAACGTGTTTGTTTGTCTCTCAGTGTAATCTCGATTAAAGATCTACGTGATAGAGATAGATAGTGCAGGAATCCACTGTTGCTGTTGTAAAACATTGAAAGTGACTCGTCTTCACCTAACGACCCGTCAATTTCCATCTGGGGAACTCCGCCTCGATCACCAGAGAAAGACAGAGACGAAAATATTTAGTTTGTGAATGGTGGGTGGAATGGGTGGTAGGGTGGAGGGTGCGGGGAGGGGGAGGCGGTCATACACACTGATGGCTGCTACCTTCTGTGCCACACTGTGTACTGCAACTACGAGCCTAGGTTTCGCGAAGTTATGGCCGCTACATCCGCTTCCGTCCCACGACCCTATTTTTCCTTTTCCGCGCGGCGAGAAGCATTCGCTCGGTTTTGCGCGACTAACTTCATTCGTACTTGTTCGTCGGGTACTTAACGGTTTACGACGTANCCCCCCCCCCCCACCCTCCTTTACCGGGTGTATAGTGTGGTCTTCGAACCCTCGATTGTTGATGATGGCTGAGCATTTGTGGAAGTCTCACGGAATTATTTTTTATGTCGAGATTCTTTGCATTCGATTTTTTTAAAGTCTCACTGGTAGAAGGTTTCAGTTATGATATTTTAATGACGTTTTAGTGGCTTTTGTTACACTGCTAGAGAGAAAATTCATTACAGAATTGAGGAGAACGATATTGAATTCTATTTAGACAGGAAAAAATTTGAAATTTTTTAATTTCACTGATAAATCAATGCATTGTTGAAATATTTTTACTGAAATTTTCGGTGCATTTTTTAGAAATTTCCATTACATTATTGTTTTGAGATGACGATATTTCAAGAAATTTCGTCATTGAAAATTCAATATTTTATGGATAAATCAATGGAAACTGGAAATTCCAATTTAATCGTTCTGTAAAAATTGATAGAACTTAAGGAATTGCTGGTGAATATATTTTTAAATTGTCAAGCATTGAAATTCTTTTTTCAATTGACAATTTGAGTACACTCACCTGAATTTCTCTGATTTCTATGAACTTGTATGGAATATCTTGACTAAAATTGATACTTTTCATTGATTTTTCCATCAAATGAACTTTCAAAGATGAAATTCCTGCAAGTATCACTGGAACTGTCACTTGACAAA
Source organism: Diachasma alloeum (assembly GCF_001412515.2). Lineage (NCBI taxonomy): Eukaryota > Metazoa > Arthropoda > Insecta > Hymenoptera > Braconidae > Diachasma > Diachasma alloeum. The sequence goes on along the minus strand of NW_021680342.1, from coordinate 1,439,341 downwards.
AACTTCCAAGAAATGTAAATTTTTAATAATACTGAATAATTAATTGATTTTGGGAAAATTCTATAGAAACAAAAAATCAATCACCGCAATTTCAACGTAATTCAGAAATTCAGAATGATTTATCGTTAGAGCATTTCTCCTTCTCAATTTTTATTGAGACGTCTCATTTTTCAATTATCACAAAACAATTCATATTCGTCTCGGTAATCTTGTTCCATTGAGAGAGGTTAACCGAGGTTCTGTTAGACCTCAGAAAATTTTTGTAAATACATGTGAACACGAGATAAGTTATGCTTTGATAAATCTTGGTGTGTATTAATGGGTTTGTCGTCGTATTTCTAGTCTTGAGAGACACGATATAAGCCCCATCGCATGAGACTTAACGACGAAGAAGGAGTGAGGAAAAATAGAAGAAGCCCTCCATCTTCAGACAGTGCCGCTAGCTAGGCCTGCCACGAAATTGAAAAACAATCTTTCGGAACGAACACGACGTTATTTTCAAACATTGCTCAGGCTCTTTGCTCACTACCTGCCATTCACCCGTCACACGCAGCGTTATATCTTCTTCTTCTAGTCAAACTCTTTTTTCTTTCATTCTTCTTTCCCTTGGTTTTTCAAAATTACACTATATCTCTCAAATAACATATTGTCTAAAAATGATGTACGTTAATTTAGGTGCATTAATTCATTTGCATGAATTTAAATATTCACATAATTTAATTCGTGCATTCATTTAAATTTTGGCTTTCTTAATATTGAAACAATATAAAGTTCCACTTACGAACCTATTCAACCCCTTCTTGCAAGCAACACATTCCAAAATCTTTAAAATACTCCACAAATTCATCGTAAACAGTAGACTGAAAATGTAAAACGACGATTTTAAGTGTAAATATTTAAGAATATTTAAGTACTTTGGCTAATTTTTCTCCGGTGAAATGCTTTTCGATTGGACGAAGATTGATGAAATAATTTAAAAAGTGCAATTTTTGAAAATTACGGGCCTCTTTTAAAAATCCCTTATAAACAATAAATTCTATAACTTCTCCAGAAATCAATTTCATGCCTACAAAAATAAGATTTTCGAAAGTTTAAACAATTTCAATTATTCATTTATAAACAATGAATGTTGAAAAAATAATAATTCTATGCAACATGTAATTTGAATGGCGCTGAATATTCATGATTTTTTTCCAATTGTTCTCACGCAATTTAATTGACAAATTTGATGATTGAAAATGGTTCAATCAATATCGTGGTCTGTACCAAACTGTAAAAAATAATGGGATATCCTCAAATTAAGTTAACACAACATTACTGATAATATAAAGAAATCGCGTAGACGTGCCCCCTTTGAAAAATAAAAGAAAAAAAACAAGATCCTCTACAGCTCGAAATATGGAATCTCGTCAGCTCTACGATTTGATCTATTCATTCAATTTTTTAAATCCAAAAATAGACAAAGTCACCCGTGTTAATTATCCCCAGTATCCGGAGCAACAGGAATTACTCCCGATCCCAGGAAAGGATGCCCCATGCACGCCTGAGGGAATTGTGGAAAACCCGAGGAGAGCATTGATGAATGTCCCCACCAAGAAAATAAAAATATTCCTCAATTTGGTATCGAAAAACACGGAAAGGATGCTATCCTCCTAGGGTCCTCCTACCACTGGTGTTCCTAAAATTAGCTGCCGCGTGTCGTCTAACAATGCTATAAGGCATCGACGAAGCATCTGGACCGCACTCATACACCCAACTAAGCTGCCATACTAAAATTATCTCACCAAACGATCAAGACTCGCTTCGCTCCTGTATCCTCATTTGGTTTTTCTACCTTATTAAAACCTCCGAATGTCCACAGCCATTCTGCGGACACGTGCCCTCCCAGATTGCCCTAAGAATCCCACAATAATCCGAATAATGTTAAAAAATAAGAGGACATTCAACAGATGTTCGACGCAATTAATTCACTGCAATGATTCTTCAAAATTAACGAACAATTTTTTCTTTCATTCTGATTGATGATACCGGAATTTTAATGAAGCTTTGATTTAAATACCACGAATGAGCCCTCGGTGGATTTATCAAAACGACAATTTTTTGCACATATTCATTTGGAGTCTAGACACACCACTGCAGGGAGGAACACCACGGATTCCCAGTATCTCTGATATTTATAATCACGAAAACTTCTCGGTGGGGCATTAAAAGGCTCGATTCTCGGATTAGCGGAAGTCAGGCCGGTCTTAGATCTCACGGGGGAGACGACCGACACATGTCGGTGTCAAAAGCCCAAAGCCTCCCTTTTTCCATCCTCCTCCGCCTCCACCCCTCCCCACCTCAAGATTCATCTCGGGTTGCATCGCCGGCACCATCTTTTCCATCTGCTTATTAATTTCCTCTCTTTCTACTCTCAAAATTCACACTGGCAAAACTATTAAAGCAATTTGTCACCTACGCAGTTGAGTCGGTGTTTGCAAACGAAATTTCAAACGAAAAGTATTCTTATTCATTCATTCGCATTTGAAAAAGAAATTAAAACAGCGGGATGAGGGGAGAAGTGAAGTGGATAATGAAGGGATGGGAGAGAGCTCTTCCGGCCGGCTGGGACACTCTGTACTTCGTATGCACGCGTTCCCCATTCTTCTTTTTTAATATGTCAACCCTCAGTTTGTTTTCTAAAGTCTCGGCAACGAAACACATTATTTCGTCCGTGAACATTAATGCACTTTCTCGGTTTCACACTCGTTTATCCCTTTTGTGTAGACAGTTGGACTTACATCTTTGGATATCCGTATTTATTGGTGGCTTTAGGAACCGGGAGAAACGTATGAAACGATCCGGAAGAGTGTGCAGACGCTATTGAAGAGTGTGGTTAGAACAAATTAATTTATCGAAGGCATTGTATGCAACTGCTATTTTCTTGTTTTTTTATGTTCGATAATGAACATGAACATGTTTAAATTTTAAAAAATCAGGTAGATAGTCATTGGAAATTCAAGTAATTTCGGCAATCCTCTTTTTTCTGCTGCTCAAAGAATTTTGAATTCTATTGAATTTTCAGTCAAATGCCAAATTTCATTTTTTTCCCAACAATGTATTAGCCTCGTTGAGAGATTCGATTGGATGTGATGGGAAATTTTAGCAAAGAACTTGGGAATTCGAGATTTTATTAAAATACTGATAATCGCCGAACATAAAAAAAAGTTTTGAATTTTCAAGGAATATGAATATATTTCAATGGGTATGAATTATTTGAAACTAAATGCATTTAAAATTCACAAAATTGAGAATTCAGGTACAGCTGTTACGTAAGTTTTTGAAAAGCCGAATAATGTGGGCTCAAGTGGATAATTTTCTCATCCATTTTGACTGGAATTTCCCCTTTCTGACTGCACTTTTCAATCAGTGAGATCAGAAGTTTCGGAATTTTTTCTCCTAGATCGAATTCAATGAAAATGAAATGAAATTTTTTTCTAATAGTGCAAAATTCCCATTTTTTCAACCAAAAAATGAGTATTTAGGGCCAAATTACAATGAACTCCCAATAATGTGAAAATTTAAGAATATATTCACCTCAATTTTCCTAATTTTAAGAAAGAGTTAACCAGAGTAACCAGCAATATGAATATATTTCAATGGGTATAATTAATTTGAATCTAAATCGAATTCAAATTCATAAAATTGGGAATTCAGGAACAGTTCTTACATAAATTTAAAATTAAAAATGTCTAATAATGTGGGCCAAGAGGATAATTTTCCCGTTCTTACCGACTGGAATTTTCCGAAATTTTCAATACCACTTCAACCTCCTCAACTCCTTCCACAAGACTTATTTTTGAATTAACAATAATGAATGTTGTTCTCCTCTGCAAGAAGAATAACTGAACAACTGAGTTAACTGAGAATCCATGCAGGAAGAACTGGCACACCGGGGCCAAATCATAGGGCAGACTATTAGGATAATCGGGGCGTGTGTTACAATTCCATCTCTGCACATCCGCTCATCTATCTCTCCTCTTATCTTCCACCTCGTTTTTTTTCGCATTACTATATGGCCATAAGCTCTTAAAAAAAAAACACTAGGCTGCAATCATCCAATTACCTAGCGAAATTTGTTTCCGTTTGGTGGTGTCATTGCTGCCGTGGTTTCTCGCTCATCTGTTTGAATTTGTTTTTTTATTTCGTGATTACAAATCTGGGGGATGCACTGTGCACATTTAATAGCTACAAATGCAGGGTAATGACGCCTGATGACTTAACTGTGATATTTTATCATTTTCTCGTGGCATTCTTCAAGAAAAGAAGAGTTAAAAATATCCAAGTACTTTGGCTATTTTTTCTTCAGTTAAATGCTTTTTTACTTTTGTAGTCGAACACCAGAGCTTTCATTTGAGCCCCATTTGACTCTAATCTGTAGGTCTGAATTTTGAATCTCGATATTGAACTGTTAGAAAACATTTTAAACAGCTGAAAAAAATTTAGAAAATTTACGTTTGGAGGAAGATTGATGGAACAATTGAAAAATGTCAATTTTTTAAAATTGCAAGCATTTTCTATAAATAATTTATAAACAATCAATTTTCCATCATGAAAATAATTTCCGTAGCTAAGTGGTAAAACGGTTTAAGTCGACTTATCTCCCAGTTGAGTTTTTGAGGAATATTTCCGAATCTGAGGGAGATAACGAATTTTTCGTTATTACATTTGTTGTAGCTCTCAATCGGCTCTATAAAAAAGGTTATGACAAAAATTTTGCTGTCTCCCTTAGATTCTGAAATATTCATTGAAAACTGGTCAATAGTCAAAACTGACTTGTACCGTTTAACCACTTCGCTACTGATTTGTTCGGAATCGTAAAACATTTATTCATATTCACAATTTTACCAGCAATCGATTTAATGTCTAAAAAAATAAGGTTTCCGAAAGTTTAAACAATTTCAATGATTTATTTATAAACAACGAATGTTTAAAAAAATAATAATTCTGTGCAAAATGTAATGTGAATGACGCTGAACATTCATGCTTTTTCAAATTTTTTTCTCATGCAATTTAATTGACGCATTTGATTTGAACTGTAAACGACACTTGGATATCCTTAAAAATAACAAAATACACGTGAACTCGTATTTTTCCCTCAAGTTTAAGGTTCAATTCCTCTCCGTATGAATTTTATTGGGGCCTTCACCTGCTTTTTTTCACATGCAACTTCTTTATTATCTTCTCCAATTTGTTCGAATTTCTCGCTTGTAATAAGACTACTTCCGTAATTAAACTCGCTCCAAGGCTCAGTGTAACATCACTTTTGTTGAAATTGGGTCCCGAGAGATCCACGCGATTTCAAATACATGAATAATTTATTTCAAGTACCTACTGGCGTGTTAAATAATAAAAAAAGCCGAGAAATATATTCTAAAACCTTGAAGTACATATGTACAAGTTCAAAGGAGTAGTGCGAGAAAAAAAGAATGAGAAGAAACAAAAAAAAATATGAAGAAACGGATTCTTTGGAACTTCGTAGAAAGGGCGTATATAAAGAAATACATATTCTTGGCTCAAGATATTCGACTGTTGATGGATGAGCCGTGTATGGGGACGAAAAACCCGGGATTCAATGGCACCTGCATATATTACACGCACGCGCGTACATAGTGTTATGCACGCCAGTGGTTCCCCTCTTCAAAGGACTGTAACACCTTAGCGGTCTTGGAAAAGCCGATCTCTTCATTTTTATTTTTTAAGAAAATGAAAAAAGAACTTTTCAAAGGCATGAACAAGTGGGCGTCAAAGGGTTTTTGTCCTCTAACAGTTTGAAGCGTGAAATCATGTACGTCGACGGAAATTAATTAATAACACTGGTTGGTTTGTACGTTATGATATACGCTTGCGACGACAAGTGGATGAGTCAACCGGATTTGTCAACCATTGTCACCTGTGATATTAAGTGATTCAATTTCTTTTTTCTTTTTTTTCCTGTATTATTCGAGGCAGTCATTCATGAGAATGAATGGGCATGGCTCTCGGTGGGTGCATAATGCGGCTAAAGGGTCTTATTTGTCATTCGAAAATTATGGGGTGAGAATTGTTGAGGTGTCTCCAGGCTTTTTGGGGGAAAAGTCGGTGAGTGTGACGAGAAAATTTAGAATAAATTGATTCATCGTCAAGATTTTTCGTGTTTTATTCAGAATTATGAAAAAATTAGTGGAACAGATTATATTAGTTGCTTTTTAAAAATGCTAATGAACTGTGCAGACAAAATACTTGGAGCTTCCAGAATTTTCATGTTGTTTCAACGATGAAGCTTGTAACTTTGTTAGAATTTTTCTGACATTTAAGTATTAGCTGGATTCGAATTTTTAATACTGTGAATTTGAATTAAATTCTGGGAATTTCAGTTTCTTCAGAATATTCTAAATGTCCGGAAATTAAAAAGAGGGAAATTTCAGGAGGAGTGCAGTAATAATTTTCAGGAAAGCGACGTCTAATTCGATTTAGTGAAGAAAAAACAGGAAATCTCATATTTCTGTGAAAATTCAGTGGAATTCCAAATTTTTGAACAGTAGGAGGACAGAATTTCCCAATTGACTTGAATTTTCAATGAATTGGGAATTTAAGGATATGTTTATCTGAATTGTCCTGAATTCTACCAATTTTTAACGGATGATTGACCTAAAGTTCACAGTTTTCTTTGATTTTCTTTCAACAAATTGTGGATTTTCAATTTCGTAAAATTTCACTGAAACTGTCATGTAAATTGTTTTTTCTCAAAAATTTTCGGACATATAAACACTTTAAATTCTCATAATTTTTTTCGTCGAACTCTATATAATTCTAACTGAATTGAATTGAATTAAAAATAGCGCAAATCGTCACCCGTATTTTCCAATCGAATTGTGCATATCTCAAAGAGCCTGAAATGATTGGAATCACTTACAAGTGACAATCGACAAACAACCAAGTCCGAGACCCCCAACTAACAAATAAAACCATATAGTATCGCGACAATGGAGGATCACGAGTTGATCTTTGCTGTCCCCTTTGTGTGTTTATCCCTGAAACCATGAATGCAGAAGATGATACCTCAGCCTCTCATTGCATTCGTCTTCCTGTTGAAAAAAAAACTTAGCGGGGGAAGTGAAGGAGACGAGAAAATCACGGACGGTTTTGTGGAGGACAAACCAAGACAGACGCGTTGATAAATATCGGTGAATGAATACGGGCGACACTTGCACCCACATCATTCATTGAAATTCAAATGATATCCCCCTCCCCCCTCCACCTCTTTCTCGGGCACTTTGAGATGCAGACTCTTTCTCATAGTTATGAAGCGCTAGCGACCAGTCAGTCGAGATGTGCTCACATATATTACGATTTTACCGGTGTATATTGGAGTGAGAATTGATGATATATCTGTTTATAACTCTTTGGTATGTTAACTGGGGTCAAAATATCATTTATGTGGGTTCAAGTCCAGGAAGAAGAGCGCTATGAATTTTGATTTCGACTTTTATGTGAAAGACGAGTGAATTGGTACGAATAAGTTTGTCAAAAGACGTTTGGGAATATTTTTCAAGGCTTCATTTGGAAATTTAATCACAATATTCAAGGATAAAGAAAGTTTATTGGCGTCTCCAACCAAGTCGCCGGAACTATTCAATTCAACTCGTCAGCGGATTTCATAATGAATTTTTTTTTCTGGGAGTTATATTCACTTCGTTTATAAAAGAAATGGATGAAGGTGAATGAATTATTGTGTCGTAAGTTGCGTCATGAAAAATTCCTGAATATATTTGCAGGCTCGAATTGAACATTAAATTGGCTTACTAATACTGCCAGATTTTTTTAACTTCAAGTAACAGATGGATGGGAATTTTCAATGTTTTGAATTTGGGTTTTTTCATCTTCGAAATTCTATAAAATTGAAATTTTCCTCTCAAGTGATCGATTTTTCAATAGTAGCGGCGAATGTTTTGAACTCATTGCAAAAATCTGACATTACATTGAATTTTCACAATTTCCAATCATTTTCATTGTTGGATCGAGCTGAAATTTCGATTTCATTCAAAATTTTATAAATTAATAAATTCATTAATACCAACTGAATTGAATTGCGTGAGAAAAAGTTGAAAAAAATCAAGAATATTCAGCGTCATTAAAATTACATTTTGCACAGAATGCTAATTTTTTGAAACAATTGTTGTTCATAAGTCAATAATTCAAATTGTTCAAATTTGACCTGCAAAGTTGAAATAATAAAATCATTGTAAAATGTCCAGACCCAAATGGGGCTCAAACGAAAGCTCTGATGTTCGACTACAAAAGTATAAAAGCATTTCACTGGGGAAAAAACCGCCAAAGTACTTGAATATCCTCAAGTTGTTGGTAATGATATTACAGACAAAATCCATAAATCGATTTCACAAAGTTTCAACATATAAAAGTAAAGAAAGTTGATCTCCAACAGAATAAATGTTTAAAATCATTCATGAGTTGTTGAATTCCCTGCCTCCTCAAACTCCTCAAATTTCCTGATTCTCCCCAGATAACCCCATAACTTCCGCGACACTCACGGAATGTTTTCACCCGTGCGACTTGACCACCGACTCGTCACATCCTGCGATTCGCGCGTCCCTCCTTATTCAGTACGCTTCATTCTTCCTCAAGGTTTAACGAACCACCTAACCCATCACTCGTTCACCTAACGACAAATTGTTATAACGTCCCCATCCCCACTACACCTACTTCATCATAACACCAACTCCGCCCCCCTCGTTCTCACTAGTTTCTGCTCCGTTACAGATAATAAAATACGTCGCGATAACCTTCGTCCATTGTCTCTGCGCGGAAATTACTGGCAGAAGAATCGAGGAAGGAAGAAAAATAAAAGATAAAACAAGAGGAGGGACTGCAGTTAACTGATTGGTATCATTCTGGGTGAAACTCGTAGAAAAGAATTGCACGAGTTGTGAAAATTGTCGGATGATACGGGAAATAAGTGTTTCAGAAAGACTTTTGCCGAGAGTTTTGTAAACCTAGTGAACAATTAACCAAACAAAGTGTTGAAGATTGTTGAGTTTTAAGTGAGATACATAATGACGAGTACATTGTATCCGCCGAGGTTACTTGGAAAAATAAACTATTTGAGGAGCAACTTGACTCCAACTATACATCGCCACTAGCATTACGCGGGCAAGTGTGGTTTTGCCACTTGGTACTTTACGACTCGCAAGGAAAAATTGTATCGAGCGTGAGGGAGATGAACGGGAGGAGAGTTGTACATAAAAGCTTGAGAGATGATACACCCTGGGTTATGTGGCCAGTTGAGAAGTTAGAACTGCGGAGATGCATCTGTCCAAGTTGGTAAAAATTGTCTGAACGGAATGAGATAAGAGAATGCGGGGAGATGAAGATAGAGGGAGAATATAGGCTAAAGTGTAAAATACTCCTCAACGGGGCTAGTGTTGCCATTGCAGTACAGCTACTGAAGCGTTTACGACCTTATCCAATTATTGAACTAATATTGAGAATCCAAAGTTGGTGAATTACGTTCAGCTTAGCTCGGGGAGAGAACCGACAGGTTTGATGAGATCGTTAATCATTTATTTTTTACATTGTTAATTTTTTAGGACAAAATAAAAAAATTAATCCATTGATTTCCTAGAGAAACAGCAATTCTTATGGCAAGCAGTGAAGTGATGGATATAAACAACGGTAATTCACTGGTAAAAATTTTCAACTGAAATTACCGGGCGTTGAAAATTTTCTAACAAGTAATATGTGCACTGAAATTTCAAAGAGTTTTGTCATTAAAAATTCTAAATTTCATGGAAAAAACGATGGGAACTGTAAATTTCAGTTTAATTATTCCGGAAAAATGAATGGAAAATCAGGAAAATTCAGAGAAATCTCTCCTTGAATTCCAGATTCCTCGTAATTTTCAGGGAATTATTTCAAAAAATCCTGAAATTCCATTAATTTTAAAGCAATTCCCTGAAAATTCAAGGGAATTGGGGAGTGAAAATTCATTTTCACTTGAAAATTAGTGTACATTGTGGAATTTCCGCCTTTCGGCCGCAAAAAATTTGAGACTATACTTAAATTTTCAGAGAAACTTGAAATTCCATTGACTTTTTCGTCATAAATCGAATTCAATATCTTTTTCCGGAAAATTCTGCCAATTTTTTTTGACAGTGTGGAATACAAAACAAAATTTTAAAATATGATGAACCATATGAAGCTGATTAACATCACTAAATTTTTTCCCACTCATTAATGCGATTATTGAATTAATATTAGAAATATCTTCACTTGGAAAGAGAATGGAGAGGTTTGATATCATTAATCATTCTTTCAAAAATCTCTGGAAGAATTGAAGGGCGAACTAGAGTTGATAATTTATGCTGCAAATTATTAACGACAAAGTGGGCAACAAGCGACTGCTGGAGTGCACCAACAAAAAAATGAGTCCAACGAGTTCCTACGGTAATAGTAGTTTTTATGGCAACCAGTAACATGAATTTAACAAAGCGCCAGCGGAATACGAGAAAAAATGTAGAAATATGATAAACAAAATGTCAATGATTAACATCACTTCATATTTTCCCACTCATTACTCCATTATCACAATTGTGTTTCCATTACAGCTCCAAGTCATGACTTCTTCAGCCTATCTAACCAAAAATGAATCACCAAATCACGTGAAACTGCATAATAATCATGTAATTCCCGGAATATCGCCTCATAAATTTTACACGTCAACCAAGATAATATTCACGATAAAATCCAGGTCATATTGATCACTGCGACGTTAGAAAAAAAAATGTTTAATTTATATCAATAAACAAATGTAAAATACCGTGACAAAATCCCAAGAGTCCGACGTCCCATAAATCACAATAAAACCTTTTAAACAAAAGCCCGAACGACATAAAAAACCTAGAAACTCCGAGGTCAATTTGAACCGCGATATCTAAACGTGATGCTACGGGTAATGAATAACTTTACAAAAATAAAGATAAAACAATAGACCGTCAAACAAAACTACCGCCCACCTAAAAAAAAAAACCTACAAACGAAATATCATGTCACAGAAACTAGCCTAGTCGCCGATTCTCCGCAAAAAAACATGAAAATACGTAAAGAGCTTGTAACACAATCTCCAACAATCCACCCAAGACAAAAGTACATTCACTCCAGCACGGAACCAATAAAAATGAAAATGAAAAAAAAAAAAAAAATGCAGAAAAAAAAATCGCCGTGTGACGAGGGCCAGCGATTCCACATTTAAGTTAGTCATTTGCATAATGACAATGATAAGTCCCTGTTAATCCGGCGAACATACAACTCCCTGCCGGCGGAAAATTCAGTGGTGGGGTGGCAAGTGAAACGCAAAGGGGTTTTATTCAGAATAGGCGAATAATGCAGGCGCGCACAAAGGCGGACTCGTAAGAGTTGGTTTGGCACGCCCGCCATGAACGTGAAAGACTAGTGAATGAATCAGTGTGTGTTTCAATAATAAAAGTGTGCGTTGTTCCCTCCTCCCCCTTTTGCCCCCCCCCCTCCCCCTCTCCCATCATCCCTTCCCATCATGAACCATTCGCCTCAACCCCTCTACCGTTGTATCTCTCCTTCTTTTTTCTCCCTCCCCCTTTGCTCCTCTCTCATCGAACAAAATGCATACATATGCATAGTTATACACATGTAACTAATCGGTGTAAAAAGACCATCTACACACGTATAATACATGCACACACATTTGCAAGAAGTATATGGGAGCGAAATAGCCGGCAATTTGCAGGTTTACGAGTTATTTCACAATGGCTGCAAAGTATAGTGCTACAGTATTACTTTGGGGCCCCCATTGGTAGCTGCAGCCCCAGACGAGTAGCGATATACATAAGGAATATGTATGGATATATGGAGAAAATATGTATTGGTTACATTTACTTTGTGTCCACTGTTGCGAGGGATCGATGCACTTGAGTTTGGATTTTTTTTTCCCCCTCTTTTTTCTTTTTTATAACGAAGAGTTTTATTTTTGACGAGCGAATTGGTCTGCGGTGAGGGGAGGGCATTTATCTGGGGTAAAAGGGTTTATAGAGGCTCTGTGAGTCGCCAATGTGGGCCCCTCGGGGGCCCCACAGCGAACCCGGCGCTCACCGTATTTCAAGACAATAACCAACTGACCATAAACCTGTCCAAAGTACTCTTATCCCCGGAATTTTAGAGTCCCCACTACTCGCTGTCTAGACGTGATGCACTCACTACCCATTGCGATTTAGTTCGTCTAATCTCGGGCTATTGAGTTGTGTGTACAGAATCGTTTGGGGAATATATTTGGATATTCGCTTGGTGAATCTGGCCCACTTGGCCATTTACGCTTAATGTGCAAAACGCAATGTCTTTTACATCAATCACAGTGTTGGCATTGTTTGGGATTATTTTTGGATTTTATTGGACTGATTCACTGAAGGCATTGGTGAGCTTTGCAGTAGTTCTAATGGATGATGCTAACGTACAGCTTTCCGGGACTTGTTGGGGTATTGATATTGAAATGCCAAAAAATTTGGATGAATGTTTGGAATTATGGATTATTTACTGGGAATATTCAATGTAATTGCAGGTTTGTTGATCATAGAGAAAAATTATGGTTTCCCTTGGGGACAAGAATTACGCTTCATAATTTATAAGTTATTAACATAAAAAACGCAAGAGTGTCTATTTTGGCCCCTGCCCCCTAACTATAGACCTGAATTTTTCATTAATTAAAAATTCACTTAGATGTGCTTCACCGTTAGAAACTTTTTGAAATTTCATCGAAGATATTATGGTAAATCTCGTGAGATTCACATTGAATGGGATTTAGGGAAAAAATGGTAATGAAATTTCAACTTTTAAGTAAAAAGTGGGAGTGAGATGGAAATTTAACAACTTGATTGAATTTTCAGTGGAACATGAATATTCAGAAACAAAATGAAACGAATTTTCAATTTTCCCCTGAATTTTCCTGATTTTTCTGAATTTTCACAGAATGATTGATCTGAAAAATGAAGCATTTTATTGATTTCCAGATCATTTGAAAATCAATGGACTATTGGATTTTTCAATGACAAGATTTCCTGAAATTTCCGTGGAACTTGAACACGTTAAAATTTCCGAAAGCATTTCCTTTTAACAGTGGATGCAATCGTCTCTATGAGTTTTGCTGGACTCACAAGATGAGTAAAAAATGCCATGAACACTTTCATGAAAAAAAAAAATACCAACAGTTTAATGATTAATAGATGTCGGCACAGGAGGAAAAAAGGTTCTAAAAAAAATGAACAATGATAAGTCCTTTCGCAAAGCCCATTATCAAACACACCGTCGTCATTATTTACCGATATCAATTTCGTTGTTTCACTCAATGTTTTTCTTTATCAGTTCAGTGTAAAATGTATTGAAGCTCGAAGGACTGGAAAAATAGAACAAAGATAATGCCGGGGGTATAGACGTGACGTTGGGAATACCGCGAGAAGACGTAGAGTAGATGGAGAAAAGATTAAAGACCGTGCAATGTACGCCCTCCAACGGACGAATGATGGATGCGATGCGAGAGAAGACGCAAAGTTTCTTCTCTTCTTCTCCTCACTGAGTGGGTGGAGCATTTCATTTTCATTCCTATCCTCGTTTCACGTCTCTTGTATATCGTTCTTGTTTTCGTGCTATTACTCTCCATGAACCGCGAGTGAGACTCTTTGGATCTACTTCACTGTATGTCGTACCCATGTGGTCTCGCATTTGCAATTTGTCTCATTTTGAAATTGACGGGGTGAAAGTAATGGAAATACATTTGAACCCAACGAATTTTTTCCATTGAGAACAGAATTCCTTACTATCAAGTACTGCTGACCAAATTCAAAACACTTTCTCTGTATCACGCGTATCGTACAACTATTGAGAATTGTTGAAACAAAATTGAAATTTCATAGACAATCGGGTAGTAATTTTGATAAAAGTTACATTGAATTCGATTTGGGAGAAAATGGTTGTGAAATTTCCCATTTTTGGTGGCAATTTCAGTTGAGCATTAATATTGAGAGCAAAAATTTTCTGATTTTCCATTTTCATCCAATTTTTTTCATCTCTTCAATCATAATAATTTGACAGACATTGACAGCTGTCAGTGATCTTCCAATAAACAGATCAGAAAATAAATGGAACTGTCGATTTTGCAACGATGATACTCCCTGAAAATTCCGAGATTTGCACGAGAAATTCAGACAAAATTTCGAACTATCTGCCTCAAGTTCCCGTAATAAAAAACATTCTTCATCAAATTCTGATAGAATAAGAAAAAAAATACTTGAAATTTGCACAATTTGTATTTGATAAAAGGAAAAATTTTCCCAACGCCTTGGAATTTGAGAAGAGAATATAAAAATTATGGAAAGTCCTCTTGATTTGAGTAAATTCTCCTCAATTCAAGAAGAAAATAATTTCTGTGAATGTTCTTTCGTTTTTTTTCTTGCAATTTTGTCAGGAGCTATGCAAAGGATGCAATCACACATGGATAATACCAATCTAAATGGTAATCCAATACCACACCCCTGCGGGTGTATGCGCAAAAACCGAAAAAAGGAGAATTATACCTGACCGCCCTTCTTTCGCTCCCGCGTACTGAGTGGAAACGATTCAACTTGGACAAAAAGCGTTAACAAGACGATCCTCTCTCTGCTGGGCCCAATTCCATAAGTTGGCTCTCGCGTTGGACAGAGAGAGGAAGGGCCAAGTGTATGGGGCAATTATCTCGCCCCCAGTGTAAAAATAATAATTAACTGGCCATTTCATTGCATTAATTAAAAACCAAGCCGACACGTTAAAACTTGTAATTCAGCAGTTTAATGAAGGAGGGAGGATGAATACTTGTGGTATTCGAATAATATGGATTACCTGTTAGGATTCAATACTACCCTTGATCATTACGGATATGATAAGCATTTTGTTGACAATATCGCGAGAATTGAATGGGGCCAATCATTAATAACGTTAGGTGAAGGTAATAATATTTTTTGTAGCCTACAAACTTGATTCGATGGTCTAAATCTCACGGGATTAATCATTTCATGCATTGATCCAACCATTAATTTATTGTTAACAAGGTTTGCTAACTATGAACAGATGGCAGAGTTGAATTTGATCAGCCGGATGTTCCTCAATCCTTAACAAATGATTCAGTTCAGAGCACGGAGAGAAATGTTCAGTAAAAATTACGGAACTCACAATTCGCTCACCGATTACGGAATCGACTCAGAAAATTTGAGTGACGGTATCATAATTTTTCGCAGGTGATTCAGATAAAAATCACGGAACGCTCTGGAAAAATTCTGGGACAGTTCCGTAAAATTTCGTACAACCGCATTTTGCCCCGGAATTACGGAAAAGATACGTAATTTTTATTGAATATTTCTCTTCGTGGGGAAAAGTTGAGACAGTGTCACTCTCCATTCACAGTTAACAAATCTTGTCACCAATCTATCATGAATTGTAAAAAATATTGATTCTTTGTAGTTCACGGTTCTTCAAAAAGAGCTGGGTATTAACTACAAATTAATTCGCGTATCAGTGTGATTCGTCTTCTTATTGCGTGCAATACACGTGAATACCGCTGAGCTAATGTTCTCTACTGAAGTGATATGAGGAATGGATCAGTAATGAATTGAAATAGCCAAACAAGGCAGATTTTCGATACTTGCCTGACGCACCTGTTTGAACTGCTCCTCGAAGCTCCAGCTGGTCTGTTGATGTGAGTTTGAGTTGTTGGTGTTTTGTGACTGGCCAGTGCCCTCGCGAGCTTCACTGAGATTTCTCGCTGAGCCTTGAGATGACTCACTGGAGTGTGAACTTGCGGATGAGGTTACAGCATTGTTTGAACCACCTCCACCTCCCCCTGGCGTTTGTGGATTGTTGTTGGGGTGCTGGGGGGTGAGAAATGCCGCTGGAGGTGCAAAATTGAATGGGAGGTTGAAACTGCCACTGCCTATTGCGGCTTGAAGGGCTTCGAGACCAGATTTGTTGTTCAGGAGATCCATGTCATTTGGCTGTAGTTGAATGAATGGAAGATTAGATCATCAGACAAGACGGAAATCTAATCAGTGGAAAGCCCTTCCAAAATTTTTAGTTAAGAAATCTGAGCTATATCTATAGTAAGTTTATAGTGTAGTATGGAAGCTGTGAAAAGTACTTGCATGTACTTAAAATGAGAATACACTATCTAGAAATGGCAACGAGAGAGTTGTCAATTTTAGCAAAGGTTCTCCATCGAAGAATGCAATATTCTCGTTTTGAAAGTATCTCATTAAATATTATTAATGTGTTGCTGAATGAGAAATTTTTTAATTCTTGAATCGCCAAAACTACCTTTATAAGTTAGGAAATAATATGCTTGCATTGAAAATGTTCATCTTTGAATAAAAAAAAAGGATATTGTCTCCACACGAAGAAAAAAGTCGGTAAAAAATAACCAGACGTTTGTCATCTAGTGAATATTAATCATCATGATATTGAATTACAATCTCCACGATTACCTTTCGTACAGTAAATTTCGCCGCGGTTTTCTAAATAATGTTTATCCAACTTTTCTCTCCGTGCAATCAGTGACGAAACCTCTCGAGTACTAACCTCTGTCTTGAGTTTTGACAAAAAATGTGGGTGATGAGCATTCATCAAACTATTCAAGTGTGTCAGTGGCGTAGGAGTACCAGCCGGACCTGTCGATGTATCCGAGGACGAGTGATTGTTTCCCTGCAGTGGCTGTTGCGGTAACTCTTCACCACTCTCCTCATCCTGCAGGTCTGGATCCGAAAGATCCTCCTCCTGATGTGACTGCAACAAGAAAAAAAAAACAGCACCAGTCAAAATTAAAATTCACTCTTATCCAATGAAAAAATGATTGATTTTTGTAATTCATGGCGGCTCCGAACACGTGTGACAATATTTATTCTTCAGCGTTTGACTTTAAGAAAATACATGAGAAATCCTATACAAACATTTGGGTCCTCTCCTCTGTTGATTTAGTTTCATCAAAAAGAACCGAATGAATCAATCCGATGATTCTGGACCTCCAACGATGATCGATATCAATCGATCGGGGTCGAAGCAGATGATCGATTTGTAGGTGAATGACAAATCGATCTTTGCGGAATTTCAGATGAATAAATCATTTCTTTTCACGTATTCATCATACAGACTTTTATTTTATTTTTTTTCAAAGATGTTGCTACAGAATCGAGAATATTATTCTGCATTCAGAACATTAATTCTACTATTTTCTTCACATCAAATAAATAGTTTATGAATGCAAACAAATATTTCCTTGATCGAAACAAAAATACTTCACCAGTTGGAAATATTTTCAATTTTAAGAACGATATTCTTCATTTGAAATAGTTCCCCTCTATCTACATTCGTGAAGAGACTATAACTCTAAAGATATGAAACCGGGTAAGAACATGTCACCCTTTCCAAACAGACGGCAAGGTTCTAGGTAAATCACACCCAAATTAAACAATCTCACACCTGAACTCATACATTTCAATCCCCCACAGCCCATTGAGAATTCAATATATTCGACCGTCGGCATGTTCTCGCCGCTGCCAAGTCCAACCTCAACAAAACATGATCATAAATCCAGCAATCTGCAGAGATGTCATCAAAAGTCAAACAT
Organism: Diachasma alloeum; assembly: GCF_001412515.2. Taxonomy (NCBI): domain Eukaryota; kingdom Metazoa; phylum Arthropoda; class Insecta; order Hymenoptera; family Braconidae; genus Diachasma; species Diachasma alloeum. The sequence continues at coordinate 1,421,637 of NW_021680342.1, read as the reverse complement.
TCGTCCATTCCCCGGGAGAAAAAAATCCCTATAATTCTTTCTCAGCGGAAGGGATACAGAAGAGGTGGTGAAATCCGGCAGAAGTGCCGAGTGATTAACTCACATTCCCCTACTTGAATACGTGTACGTGAAGATGTCCCAGAATTTAATATACCACTGTAGTGACAATAGCTAAATTTAGCGAATGAAATTGGAGAGAGAGAGAGAGCTCTGGAATGGGCCGCGGGCCACTGAGATTTATAACCAGCGGGTGGTATACAATTCGTGTGTGCAAAAGTAATGTAAGAATTTTATAACTCATGCCTCACACATTTCAAAACAAAAGGATTGCCCAACCAGCGCCATAAATTATTCCCTAATCCCACCTCACTGCCACAATATCCCCCCAATCTCCCAATTAACAACTCAACTCATTACTCGACTCCCCAGAATCACCAAAAATCATTTGTCTCTAGTCACGACACTTGTCACTGCATTCCAAATTTATTAATTAACCCCTCTCTCTCATCCATCATTACCAGAATAGACAGCAGAAGATTTCCACTCATAATTATCAACGTTTTCCTCTATTTTCCCATCAATTTCCACCCAATTATTGCCGCGTGAGGTTGTACATGAAACAATGTTAATTCCAGCGTGAAAATCCACGCATCTTTTGCCTTGTGCTCGCCCACGCTTTCTCACTGCGTGTAATTCGTGGGTGTCCAAACCCAGTGACAAAGTGCAACGTGCCACAACCAGCACAGGAGGGGGTGCCAAAAAACCCCACAACGAGACACCACAATACTCAAGCTTATTTATAAACCCTCGATTAATTTAAACGTTTTGAATACAATTATTCATGTGTACTAAACACTGCAACAAACACTCGATGCATTCACGATGGCCGAATATTGTCAACTGTTGTTTTTATTTTTCAACCTGATAGTTTTGTTTTATAAATTCCAATGCTTCATACATATGACTATGAACTATTATTGAAATGAGGGTAGAGAAGGTAACACATCTGATAATCGCAATGTTAATTTTCTGGTATTAATGCACTATCGCAATGTCACGCTGTTGCTGAGCCATTATCGTCTATCTTTTTATGAAAAGGAAATGCGGGTATACGGAAATTGATGGGGACATTTGGTGCGTATTGGTGGATAATCGTCGAATAGTCATACGGAAACAACGATATCTAATGCATTTGCAAGTTATTGCTAGCATGATAATCACATTTGAATCGTTAATGTGTCACACGATGCCGGAAAGTCCTTGCGTAATCAACCGGCATACGTATTTAACTTTATTATTCAATATATTTTTCCATGCGTCATGTGAAAACAATAGAAATCAACAACGAGGGGGGAAAATCATCGTAGCAGATTGCTCACGTCTGCCTGGCTTTTTTCTTTAATTGGTGAATTTAAATTCTTGAACGGTTGTTACTGGAGTTTGCAATTAAACTGTGCAGAATACGTTTCCATTGGTATATAATTAAAATAGTTATAAACGCATGGAGGCATATTATAACCTACAAGTGCATAAATATAGCCGGAGAGAATGTTCGAGTGTCTCACGTATGGTGCATGTAATAAAATAATGCATCGTTAATATAAAGTGAAGAAGAAATGAGAATAATAGGTGGGAAAAGAGAGGGGGAGGGGACTTGGAAAAGAAATAATCGTACGGATAAAGCGCCCGATGAATGCATTTTATCGCACTAAATAAAAACCATGGCTCCAACTGCGGTGGTATATATAAGTATGTACAAGAGTTCTCAGTGGGACCCCCGCGGAGTTCCCAGCGTAGACATCACGGCTTCATCGACGTCGTCGCTGAGGCGCTACACAGGCCAAATGAATTCAGTCATGTGATAAACTGCTTTCGATGGAAAAATTGTCCAGAACAGATCGATCGATTTAGATTACACTGTGCGATTATTCTAATGATGTCCACCCCGAGTATTTTTATTAATATCGTTTTCATGTCGTATTGAAGTGTGAGTGATGGTGTGGGGTTTGCTGAGGAATTAAATACAAGGTGTATCAAATTTATTTTTGTTGTCGATTTGATGGAGAACATATTTCAGGAGGGAGGATTAATATGGATTGAGTATCAGAATATGCTTGCATGCAAATGAAATGATTCGGGGATGCGAAGAGCTTGATTATCTCTTGGATGGAGGGAAGTTTATTAATTTAGAAACTCTGTTTTATAGATCGGGGGTTAAGAACAATTTTTTAATGAGAAATTGTGCAGAATTCGTAGGAAAATTAAATCGATAAGAGAACAGATGATCTATGGCGGTCCAGTAGTCCTTAGGAGATATACTGTTATAACAAAAATTGATATTTCATGGACACTTGACGAGTAATTTTCAGCAGAGGGATGTTGAATTCGACTTAGAGAGGGAAAAATCACAAAATTTCAAATTTCACTATAGATTCAAGGGAATTCCAAATTTAGTAGCAGGCAGTCGAGAATTCTCTGACTTACTTGAGTCTTCATGGAATAATTGAACTGAAATTTCCAGTGTCTACTGATTTTTTCAGCAAATTCTGAATTTTCAACCGTAAAATCCTAAGAAATTTCAAGAAAACTGTCACGTGATAAAAATTTTTGAAAATTAAAACATAAATATTCAGAAACAAATGACGCTAAATTTTCGATCAAGCGACAACTCAAAAATGTATTTATCTGAATTCCTCGGATTTCTATCGATTTTCATGGAAACATTTCACTAAAATGTACAGTCCCTATTAATTTTTCACTACATTCTAAATTTTTCCCGTCGAAATTCCTTGAAATTTGAGTAAAACTGTCACATGACGAAGATTTCCAAGAAGCATATTCGAAATTTTAGCCAAAGTGTTCAACAATGAATTGAAAAAACGTTGTTCTTAATTTAGAAAAAAGCTCAATGTTACTTCTTCGCCTTATCAACCGCTCAAGGTTTTGTTTCAGGTAAAACAACAGAATCAGATAATTCAATCTTGAGACAACAAAAAACGAGAACAACTCAAAATCTTATTCCAGTAAGTACCAGTAGACATTTTAAAGTAGTAGACAAGAGCCATAAAATTTTATCGGTCGAGTGTTGCCGCGTGCGCGCCAGATGACAGGCCGCACGCGGACACGGTTTGTTGTTGATGCGGGGGAAGTTTTGAGTGAAAAGTGTCGAATGAGGAGGGCATTATGAATGGCATTGTCCCACCTAACTAAATAATCCCGTAAAGACCTCTCCTGCAGGAATAACGCTGCAGACGTGATGTGTCAGACTGAGCCGTCAACCTAGACGACTGACGATCGAAATGATATTTATAACCCTCATGTGCCCTAGCCACCAGATTTTCATGTTGATGTATAAATTCGAGAGGCGCGGGGGCCCACGGGTACGATCGTTGGGCTCCGCCAGATTTAATTAATGACCCGCCGAGTTTGATCTGCCGCTACAAAGCACGGTATACAACACATGCGCATCAACCAGCTCGCATCGCCGTTATTTCCGTCCTGGGGGGGATCATGTGCTCCCTTACCCCGTGATCTTTCATCTTTCATCATTTTATAGCGCACATTATGTGCCTGTATAATCCTCTCTAAAAGAAAGCAACAATATCGTCCATCGGATCGAAAATGAGAACTCGAACATGGCGGATATCTCGAACGAATGGAGAAAGTAAGGCGGTTTTTATGAGTACAATTGTCTTGCGTCGAATTTTCATGAAGCCCGCCTATCAAACCAGAGAGAATTGAATACCCTTCTATAGACCATGAATAATAAATTAATAAAGGAATCATAATTATATAGAATAATTCTACTCTCTTAGTATTGCGTTTACTGAAGGTTTCATCGAACAAAGTTGATTAGAATATTTTTCCACCAGTCCAATTGAATACTTTTCTACTTTTGTAGTCGAACACCAGAGCTTTCATTTGAGTCCCAAGTAAACCTAAGTTTCTAGACATTTTACAATGATTTTAATATTTAAACTGCGAAGGTGTGAATTTGAATCTCGGTATTGAACTGTTAGAAAACATTTTTTTAATCTAAAAAAAATTCGAAAAATTACTTTCGGAGAGAAAGTAACTTTCGGGAATTAGCTTGATGGAATAATTTGGAAATTGCAATTTTCGGAAATTATGAGCATTTTCTATAAATAATTTATAAACATTCAATTTTACACAATGAAAATCATTTAAATCTTCGTAATTGCCATGAAAATCTTATTCAGTGAGCATAGAAAATAGAAAATGAGCAAATCGTTTATTGTAGTATGAAAATTTAACACACGGAGAGAAATGTTCAACAAAAATTACAGAACTCACAATTCGCTCACCGATTACGGAATCGACTCAGAAAATTTCAGTGACGATATCGTAATTTTTCACAGGAGATTCAGATAACAATTACGGAAAACTCTGGAAAAATTCCGTGACATTTCCGTAAAATTTCCCACAACCACATATCGCTCCGGAATTCCGGAAAAGATACGTAATTTTTATTGAATATTTGTCTCCGTGCAGCTGATAAATTGGGACGTATGATTCTCCTCGATGGTATTCCTTTTTGCAACGAGAATGATTATAAACAATTAATTGAAGAAAGGAACATCGAATCTAACAGGAAAAAGGGCATAAAAAAGGGCATCAAAAAATAGTGAGCTAATGCATCAAAATTTTGGTGCTGGGGTGTCCTGATGGGTATTTAGCCTCCCGGTAGACAAATGGCCGCAGTGTCTCAGGCCATTTGAATTTACCTCGTTTCGCATGAAAATCGGGGAGGGGAAAACCGGAGTGCATGCACTTGGTTGAGACACTCTGCTATGCACCAATCCGTGGAAGAGTCAGTGTGGCTCATGTACACACGATGAAGGCAGTATGACCGCGAAGCGTCGAGTTATTTCGAACTTGACCCACATCCTTGGGTACGTCTTTGACAGCGTCAAGTTCGACAGCCTGATTTGTGAATTTTGTTTTCAGATGTTGAAGACGACAAGTCGGGGGAATAAATAATGATCTATTTATCGATGAAGAAGTTAGATACACTGTTGGAAAATGTTGCTGTTTTTCTAACAGCGCTGAGACACTATTAGAAAAAAATTGGAATTTCAGATTTGAATGAAAATTCAATGAATTTTCTCATGTGTGAGCAGCAGGAACACAAGATTTCCTCAACTTACTTGAATTTTTGTTGCAAATATAAACATTCAGTACCAAACTAGGCTAAATTGTCATTCAACTGAATATTCACGAATCGATTTACAGGAATTTTCTCAATTTCTATTAATGTTCATGGAATAATTGAAATTTACAGTTTCCGTAGATTTTTCCATGAAATCATCAATTTTCATTGGCCGTGACTATTCG
>NW_021680342.1:1358897-1409601 GCF_001412515.2 Diachasma alloeum | reverse complement strand
GTGTAGGGAGTGGAAAAACGCAATTGTGAGCCGTCCATCTGCCTATACGGAACCCAAATTTAAAAAAAAGTACGAAAATCCAATAATCCCGGAAGTTTGTGGTGCTTCAAGGTTATCAAGAACCCGAAGACAACTGACGTCGCAAGACTGATGTAACTCTTATCTCACATTTTGAAAACTGATAATGTTCTCGTGTGAGATTCGACGCTTCCGGCAACGAGTTCCCCCAAGAGTTCTCACATTACATATTCCAACAGAGGAGCGAAGAACCCCTGGGCCGATCGATAATTAACGGCCGAGAGCGAGATCCTCGACGACATTTGTCTCAGAAATATCACGAGATAAAATAAAAAGGAGAGCCGAGGAAATGAGAGCATTGCTGAGGAGATCCGTATGTATATAACTGGGGGTGTAAGAGGAGGCAGCATAATATTAATAGCGCGGGTGGAGGCATTCGTGGAAGATATTGTTAGAAACGTTTGGGGCGGCTGTGTCTTGCGCGTTTGCTCCTCTTGCGACGTACAAAACATGCCTGAGCAAGGGAGAGAGAAAGAGAGAGAGAGAGCGAGAGAGAGTGAGAGAATGTGGGAAGGGGGGCGGGAGGGCGAGGGAGAGAGAGGAGAGAGCCTCCTTTGCTAATGGGGTTTTAATGACGGCCAGCTGTCTGTCCATCACGAGAGTTTTTGAAAACTGAACTCTCGGTATTTCTGTATCACTAATCTTGATCCGACAATATTCAACTAATCCTTTTGCCATTCTATTAGTGATGGGGTCAAGCGGAATTCTGTCGTCCTTCTGTTTCTCTCCACAATTCGGAGGACAATTGTTTTCAGGTTTTATCTCTAAACACAACCCCCGATGGAGAGACTGCAGGAGAGAACAGCATGGAACAAAACAAAACACAATTCTCGTCTTTCTAATCTTGGAATGCACTTCCTGGGCGACAGAATGATTCCCCTCTATCCCTTCCCCAAGAGACATTAATGATTTGACTTTGTTTTTGAAAACGACAGTCACATTCCACCCTCGATGATAGGATACAGGCGGTTTCGATTAGAGGGTAACCATGTTTTTTTTTCGATGAATCACAGTGTGCCAACGATTGCGTGATCTATCGTTTTCGTCTTTTCTCGAGACATCAACCATTTCATCGTGGATCCGTCAGATGTTGATGTACAACAGCCGTTGCGACGTGACATATCCCCTCCGTTAAACTCACAATGAAATCGTCAAATGAAAATAGTCATTCGAATAGGAGGTTTGCGAGGGGGGAGGGATTGCAGACGGGGGTGGTGAAGGTGTGAGTTGCCAAATTTTATGCGTATAAGACGCCCACGTCCGGTGTATCAAAAACCGCGTACATTCAGTGATGTACCGGATGGCAACAGCTGAGAAAACAGTCGGTATAAACGATGGTAAATGTCGATGGTAATTTTTGTACTCGTGGTTAACATAAATCCTTTGATTTGTGATAGGGAGGTATTTTTTTTCAGTCATGAAAACAAAATAATGTGTATTGCTGAATTCAGTATGTTGTATTTTGCAATCAGTAATAATATTCTTGGATACTTCATCCTCAATTCCGGAATAATATGCCGGAATCCGAAATATTTAATTCTCCATTCCAGAGAAATATTCCCGAATCCCGAATATTTTATCCTCAATTGCGGAATAATTTCCCGGGGATTTCCTCGCATGGACATACTGTGCGTTGCGTCTGTAAGAGATGGCACGTACTGACGGCGCGCCGTCCGAATTTGAGTGAGATCGGGCAATAATCACGAGGAGCACTCAGGAAAGTATTTTCATGCATTCTTCCTCCGCGGATTCGTCCGTTCGGTTGGCAATGGGAGTTTTGCGAAATATTAGTGGGTTTCAAGGGGTGATTGGTCGAATTTTGGGACATTCTTTCGGGATTTTTGAATTATTATTGCCACCAGCAAAGTCCTGAACAGTTTGAACTTGTTGGGAGGCCCCAAACTTGCACTTCGTCACAGATACAATTGCGCCACTTTTTTCTTTTTCTTTCCTTTTTCCTCTTCTCTTCGCGTCACCAATTTGACGTGCACTATCCTCCAGAGAATGAATTTATCCCAATATCGACAGAGAATCCATTTCAAAATTATATGCGCCGGCTTCCGGAATATTATTTCGGAATTGAGGGCAAAATATCCCGGATGCTATCCAGGATATTATTCCGGAATCGAAAATAAAATATCCCGAATTTCGGAATACAGAGAATCTTGCTTCCGGAATATTATACACCCGCATCCAGGATATTTTTTTCCATGGTGAACTCAGCTACGAGTGATTTAACATTTTATTGACTCACTGTAAAATTCCTTTGAGAACTTTCGGGGTTTTTCCATTTTTGTTTTTCTGTCCATGGGTCCCAGGGACATCCCAGCACAAGCCATAATCCGTGCCACAAGATCGATTCGGAGGATCTTGGGAGGACGGAAAAACTAACCCTCATCGTATACCTCAGGTCATTTTGGCCATCTGCCGACCACATGATCTCACGTCCTTGTCTCGCACCTCGTTTTTACCCTCCTTCAAGATTGTTGGCTGTGATTTTTCAAACGGAAAAATCTGGCATTTCCCCCCTGCCCCCTTCCGCGTCCTCCTGCTGTTCACTCTACTCCGGTCGTATTTCCAACCGAATTGCAAATGAATAACGCCAGTTGAAATATAATCGAGCGTGGCGGCGTCAGTGTCGGAGGGGATGAAGAGACAAAAAGTCGTGAGACAATCTCATTTTATCGAGACGAGACCCTAAAAATGGTAGTCTTTTTTTAACTACCGAAAAAATGTAAAAAAGCCCCTGGCTGTTTCGTCCTAAGTGTCTCCCAGTCACAATCCACACGGCCCTATCGAAACCAAAAGTTCGAGGCAATTCGTGTTTCCCCGAACACACTAAATACCACCCGCGCGAGGGGGGGGGGGGGGGGGGGAGAGAAGACTGACGACTATACCTGCTTTTATACCCCACTGATAATTTCTAATCTCGATGCGACGCAAAGCCCCTGAAACCCAAATTTTCACTTTTCTATTTTGTTCTGAAAATTATTAGACAACCTCTCGGATATATCACGGTACCCCGAGCAACCCTGGACGTAAATACTCACCCAAACATCAACACAAAAACCTTTCCAAATTAACCCAAGACCTAACAACAACTATTCAGAAATAATGATTTACAATCACCAAAAATGACCTTAACCTTGGCCAAGTTCAAAGGGTTAGTGAGACGCGTGCCTGAAAACACTATCCCACAGAAGTCGCGTGTTTGCCCTTGAGACCATTTCGTGCATTTCTTTTCTTCCATTCCATTCCACTCCCTCCCCCTCCCCCCGCCCCATCCTCCCCCTCACCATCAATATCATCCGGCTGTCCCGCAAATCCATAAGAACTCGCTACTCATCAATGCTTAGTTTGCACCGCAGCATGAAAAAAAAAGGCACAACCTGCGGTTTTATGCTGTCATGATACAGCCGGAAGTGTAACCTCACGGTTATTCAATAGTGAATATCGTGAGAATTGAGGAGTCTCGATAAAGGTCCCGCCAGATTTATAAAAGCGAAATAAAGGAGGATATTAAAAAATCCAAAAATGTGTAGTGAAAACGGTAGCGGGGAACCCGCAGTGCGTCTCTGGGCTACCCTGGCGTGCCCCAAGGACGCAAAGGATCGCGTGTCTCTTGGAGTCCCTCGGCAACTCTTCTACATAAAATTCGGGAGTCCGCCCCCCCCNCCCCCCCCCCGCGGGACTCCTGACCATTGGGCTTTTATCCAGTGGGTCTCACCCGTTTGAATGAATAATCGTTTCAAATTCACGTTAGACCAGGTCGACTATGTCAATTATTTTTTAGCTTTCTCCCGTTGGTGTTTGTTGACGAATTGCCCTCTGGTTATACATACACAATTCCGCGCGCGAGTCTACTCCCCCACGTGACCGTTTATTTAACATTAATTTAATGATATAGGAGATAGATGTAGAAAAATCCCTCCCTCGTCACGAATACACTGGTTTCTACTAGAGTATACCTGAGGAATTATTTCCTCACAGGTCCTTCTGCTTTTCACATAGCCACTTCGTGGAAGGATCCGTCTAGCCCCAAGGACTACTGTATTTCTGTACTATTATCATAAAATTTTTGTGCTGAGAAAATGTTGCATTTGTGTGGTGCATTCTACCCACCATCTTTTTCACATGGATTGGAACTCTGGCGCCTTGCTATCCCTTTGGGAAAAGAAATCCAAGTGCATCTCGGACAATTGTCTCGTATTTTGTTTTACTTGCATTGTATTTTGAGAAATGAATAAAGGAGAGATGTTAGCCTCGCCAGAGACATTCCACTAACGCAATAAACGAAGAAACGTTAATATTTCGGATAATAAATATCGGGATGTAAATCCATTTGGTCAGAAGTAACGTCTGCGCATAAATCAACGAGTCTCCTCTTCCCCCTCCCCCCTCCCGCGTCCACCTTGTCGTCCTTTTCATACCTACATCTGTGTGTGTGTTTTTTTCCTACTCACTTCGTACAATCACGTCGTAAACTCGTCAAACTCAACACGAAATGGCATCGAGTTATCGGAATAATACAATGATTGTTGAAAGTTTGAGTTTTTTGTTGAGTTTTTATTGGAACTTTTGAGGGCTTTAAAGTGTCAATTATATGGAAGACCCTTATTATTTCTAAATTGGGGATTGATATAACACGATGCCTTTTACTTTTGGGTGGTTTTTTCTTCACGTACACAGGGGGTAGCGGCTGGAGTTGAGGAATTATCGCAAATTCGGCAACGGACACGCGGGACACTGGTGGAATTACAGGGTTTGATCGTGTTGTTGAGGAATAGGTAATTAATCCAATTATCGTCCTTCGAGTTTTTTTCGTTTATGCATTATTACATCCCATCGGGATTTCGGGAATTCCTGCGGTCACGCGATCCACCGATATTATTCGTGGAAATATATACCTACAAGCTGAATATTTTTATCTCTTACCTTTTGATCGCGTCGTTTTACACCGCGCGACACATTGTCGGAGGCTTTTTCTTTTGTGGCGGCACCATGGGCGAGGTGGATGGTGGGCGACGAGTGATGAGCGGGTGAGTGATCGGTTGGAGCGGGGGAAACGTGTCGTCAAGTCTTCCGATCACTGTTGTACTGATATAGTTGAAGAAATATTGAAATGTCTCAATGAGAAATTCGAAAAATCATCAGATTCAAAGCACGTAATTGAAATTTGAATTTTAAATTTCGTAAATGAAGAAAAAATCCACCTCTTCAGAGTATGAAAGATATTCATCTATTCAGGTACACTCTATTGACGGATTTTACATAATTAAAATTTAAAAAATTCTTTTCAACAAAATGCCAAATGACCTGTGTAACAGTAACGCGATGTTCTACCACAAGATTGCTATTTTGTCATTCACCATTGGAACAGGGACAAAATAGTCTAGAAACGAGTGAATAAACATTCTCAATTTATTAATACGACGGTAATAGATGGTTATACGTTTTCATTTGAAAGAGACCGTCATCTCTTAACAACACTATTACATGTAGAACTGACCTTAAATGCATGAGGCACTCACGGTAATGCGCAGGCGCACGTGCGAATAGGCGCATACAGCACCCATGTTTGAGCGTGTATATGAAACCTCGTGTGCCGTGCGTTCACGCTCGGTCTCCGACACTGGATAATTGCTCAGGACGTTCGACGAATTTATGATCGGCTATTAATCACCGCTACGGGAATCGATTAACGTTACTTTGCCACAACGTGTAAGTGTTCGGTAGCATTTGGAGATTTTATTTTACTTCTTCACTTTGTATTGTTGCACCCCTGGCAGTCGTCGAGACCCCGAAACCGCGGATCAAATGCACTTGGACTCATTTTTTTATTTCATTTTCTAACTGCAATGAGAAAAAAAAATCGCGCATTCCTTTTTACTTTCCGCCAAGTCCTCTTTCTCTCTCTCTCTCCCTCTCTCTCTAATAACGAACTCACTATTGTTGGTATTAACAAAAACCGCGAAGTGCATCGAATTTTCAATTAAAGGTTTGACGCTCGGCGTGACACAATGGGCCGTCATTACGATGCTTTAATTTTTATTACCCCACATCGACACTGCGCTTTTCGAAGGTGTTAGCGAGGAATAAAGTTGGGGGTTTTTAATCGGTTCAAAAGGGCCGACTTCAGTAACCTGTGCACTCTAACCCTGAGAGCAAAACGAGTGGATATAATTGTGAAATAAAATTTGAGGAGGGGTTGCTTTGGGTGGTCGGAGGGGCCCACCATGAAACATCAGAGGTGCACCGATGTGTGGGTCTCGCTGCGGTGCTTTGAAAATCCATCCGGCCGTGCATGAAGAGAAAAATATAGTAAAAATTATCCTGAAGCGGATGGTTCATGTGGGGGGAAATACGTCTTCGGGCAGTTTTTAATTTGGCAATGAATAAAAAATGTTGGACAGAGGATGGATTTTCTTATTTTATTTCGAAAAATTCGAAAAATTCGAAAGATTTTTTGAAAATCTCTAGAAACTCACGCGAAGAAAGGGAAATATCGAGTTATTTTCAGTCAATTAAAAAAATGTTTACAGCAATTTTTAGGAGAGTGATATATATATACCTAAATTTTCCTGCTTTCTATTAACATTCATGGCATAATCGAATTGAAATTTACAGTGTCCATTGATTTTTTCACGAAACTGTGGATTTTCAATGACAAAATTAAGGAAGTGTCATTTGATAAAAATTCCCCCGACGCTAGCCAGGAAATTCAGCCAAAATTTTTTTACAATTTACAAAAAATTCTAATTCACAAAGTTGTAATTGTTCTCTACCCAGGAAATTTAAATTCTAACAATGCGTTAAATGTTAACCCACACGTCCGTAGCAATTTTCATTATACATTTTTCTTCTCCCCTCCCCAATGACATAATTTCCCCCCAGATAATGTACCCCGCAAAATCAACAATTCGGGAGCGAAGCAGTAAACCGGGTTAAGTCGATTTTAACTGTTGGCCAGTTTTTGACGAATATCTCGGAATCTAAAAGAGATACAAAAATTTTTGTTGAAACCTTTTTTGTAGAGCCAACTAAGGGTTATAAAAAAGGTCATGAGCAAAATTTTGCTATCTCTCTTAGATTCCGAGATATTCATCAAAAAATGGCCAAAAGTAAAAATCGACTTAACCCGGTTTACCGCTTCGCTACTGAATTAAAACAAACCAAATGATAAATCTATCAACAAGAGTGAAACGTCTGCCAACCAAATGCGTAATTGAATTCCAATAAAATTGCGAGAAAAAAAAAACCCCATGATGAAGCGAAAAAGGCGCTGACGCGTCAGTTGAATGTAAGAAGATACGGGATACGTGTAAACGACAGGCTTCCTTAGCAAGCCACAGACTTAAGGTCTGCCTGAAAATAAAGAGGAGGAGGTCGGTGTCAGCACGCGACCTCGCACGGGCACGCGAGCTACATCTCTTCCCCTCGCGTACATGTAACGCACGGAGATGCCGCGTTACGGAGTTAGTGCGTTGGAGCAAATGCGCCCGGAACGATCGTCCGAGCGAGTAGAGATGAGTGCCTGCATACCCTGCGGTGCATATCCGGCCGGAACTAAAAGTCACCCACGTGCTAGGCAGGCTGCAATAAATTTCCTTTCCCCCGCCCTTCCCTCCCTGTCCAAGCCGTCCCCCATTTTCCACGAAATTTCACAGGAGGAAAAAAAATGCGTCTACGTTGCAGTGATTACGATGAAAACATCGATCGTTCATATAAGACTTCGAAAGGACTGATTATCTCATATTCAAGTACTTACGTTTCTCGAAGGGGGAGTAATATCAAACGAGACGGTACTCGTATGGTTTCTGTTACTAATATTCTTCCTTCGTGGGAACCCCTTCGCCTGCATATTATCCGATACCAATAATGCGACTAATCAAGTTAAGAACCCCAACGGAACTAATATATTGGAATAAACGTTCGATGGGTGGAACTATTGCAGTGGGAATTTATCGTAATGTCAGTAGAATAAAAATTAATCTGTTTTGCAATGGGATGAAGAGTTGGTGGGGTTTCAAAGGCTTCACCGAAGTCGAGAGGAAACAGTTTTTCAATATTCTGTTGCAGTTGAGGATATCCAAATATCTTTTACAGTTTAGTACAGATCACGCTATAAATTTAACCATTTTCAAATTTCAATCATCAAATTTGAAGATTAAATTGCGCAAGAAAAATTTGAAGAACATCATGAGTATTCAGCGTCATTAAAATAACATTTTGTACAAAATTATTATTTTTTTTTCAAATTCTGGATATGAATAAATTTGTTACGATTCCGGACAAATAATTTGAATGATAGAAAATTGATTGTTTATTAATTATTTATAGAAAAAGCTTGTAATTTTCAAAAATTGAAATTTTTCAATCATTTCATCAATCTTTCTCCAAACGTAAACTTTCTATTTTTTTTTTGATCTTTAAAATGTTTTCTGACGGTTCAATATCGAGATTCAAATTGAGACATGCAAAGTTTAAATAATAAAATCATTGTAAAATGTCCGGAGACGTAAGGTCAAATGGGGCTCAAATGAAAGCTCTGATGATCGACTACAAAAGTAGGAAGCTTTCACTGAAGGCAAAATATTTCATTCAAGTTAGCGACTGATTTTCAAACAAGATTTCAGTTTTGCCAAAAATCTTAACATCCCCATACATTTTCGGATTTTTCATTATTAAATATATTTTTTCGGAAATATCATCAATGAATTTTGTGAATATTTTATTCAATTTCACACTTGACTTTCGTTGGTCCAACCTCTGATGATCATACGGCAACACTGCACATGTGTTCCATATAATCTCATAAATTCGGTCGGAGTAGTCACTTGAGCGGACCGTTGCTATACGCCAGGAACGCGCGGTTTCAAACCAGCCAATACGGTCGTCGAACCAATCAAGAAGTTTTTAATTTGATTGTTTGCAATTATCTGTCCGGAAACTTGGGTTTTTTAATGTCGCAAAAAAACTAGAGAGTATAATCGAACAAAGTCATATACGGTTATGTCTACGAGAAATCGCTTCAAGACTATGAACTATTGAATTGAATCTCCGTGTTTTTCTACCGCTTTTCCCTAATTACAGCCTTAGTTTTAAATCACAGAAGCGCGCGTGAGAGATCGACCAAAAAAAAAATCGTTATGTATATGTACGTAAAAGCCTACGGGCTGAGGCTGCGACAAATAAAAATATACAAATAGTTACGTTGAATAAAAATCTTAAAATTAATCTTGAAATTCGTTAATTAATTGTGTGAGTGAACATTTTTCCGTTTTCTCGAAAAAAATGTTGGGAAACTAGGATTGATACTGCGAGAACTATTCAATAAAAATTACGTATCTTTTCCGTAATTCCGGAGCGAAATGTGGTTGTACGAAATTTTACGGAACTGTCACGGAATTTTTCCAGAGCGTTCCGTAATTTTTATCTGAATCTCCGGTGAAAAATTACGATACCGTCACTTAAATGTCCTGAGTCGATTCCGTAATCGGTGAGTGAATTGTAAGTTCCGTAATTTTTACTCAATACCTCTCTCCGGGCCGAAAAAAAATTGCCCGAACTACTTGGATATCCTTAATGCTTATCAAATTCTTGTAATCAATTCACTCATTCAAATACTTCAAGATAAGTCGAAGGAACTGTACTATTTCACTCTAGAACCCAACAAATTCTGAATTCCAATTTCTAATTAATAACCATTTAACACAATCCACATAACAATATTATGTGGATCAGTAATGTAGTTCAACCACATTTTCTCCAGCACAACTTATTCCCATGAAGCCCATTAGAAATTCTCTCAATCCTAAATCAACGATGCAAAACTGCAGAAATTCGTCTCCCAGCATTTTGCATAACAATCCCCAAACTTCAATAATAATCCATGAAGCAAGTAATTACATTAATTGTCATGCGTTCATGCGTCCAGGCCGAATCCCTCCGAAAAAAAACTCCACATGGTATTAAAAATACACGAGCGAGAGAAAATGAGCGTGTAAAGCCAAAAGGCAGATGTGAATCTTTTTCCACGCTTTTGGCCGAGTTCCTTCAACTCGTGAAAGACAAGAGAGCACGCGTCGCTGACCACTTGGATCCTCCGGGAGCCATTTTAACATTCACGCACATACGTATCCACCTCTCTCCCAACGACTCACTCTCTCACATATACCTGACAGGTGAGATTACAATCATGAGAGTACCTATTCCATTTTACCGCAGAAGTCTCGTTTTACAATAAACATTACAGCTGTCTGGGGAACATAATTAAGTCCCACTTAATTTATAAACTTCGGGGGTTTCAATTTTTCCACTTGTTATTTATTCTTTTTTGTACTCCATCGTTTCCCCTTTGTGAAGACAGTTGATGGGGGAGAGAAGGCATGTGCCAAAAAGGAATTTCGGCTATTAAAGTTGGTGGAGCCTCGGTGGAAGGGCCTATAAAATTCGTCTGGCTCTCTGTGTTGGTCTGTGGGGGCTACATTATCTGTTGTGGTTTATATGGTCTTCGACATGCATCACAGGTGTCGAACGAATTTCACGTCGACTCTCGCCAATATCAATGTTAATAACTAATGAGAGGGGCCCGGTGATTTCACTAATTACGAATTAAGGACAAATTGAAATACGGACACGTGTACGGGGAGGAAAGTTGGATAAAAATTGTCTGGAAGATTGCGGCAAATTTTAGTACACGAAAGCGAAATGTTAATTGAATAAATAATACTTTTTGCGGAGGATATCTTACACGGAGAGAAATATTAAATAAAAATTACGTATCTTTTCCGCAATTCCGGAGCGAAATGTGTTTGTAGGAAATTTTACGCAACTGTCAGGGAATTTTTCCAGAGCGTTCCGTAATTTTTACTGAACATTTCTCTCCGTGTACGATTCGTTTGGTAAAAAACAAATCTGAATCATCACTTTCTTGTCTAATTGTTCAGAAAACTCTTCTCAGATCAGTCGAATTTCACGTTTATCCAAGATCTTTTGCTCCCTATTTTTTACTAGAATCTCAAATTGCTTCTCTGTCAATTGAAAAAAAATTGTTATTGGAAAAACATTCCCAACAACATTGTAGTTTTAAGCAGAGTTATTGCATACTCTACTAGAGTTCTATACTAGAAATTCCTAAGCGGTTAAATGCTACACAATTCCTATACTTCGGAGGTAATTTTGAACAAACATTTTTCCATTGAAAATTACCCCTAATTGTTGGAAAAAATCACAATTAATTGCGCCTGCGGGCCTGAATACAAATGCATGAATATAAATAAGAAAGAATAAAACATTTTCCGACATGAAGCGATGTCATTCAACCAAAATCATTCATGTTCAATGTAAAAATAATAATAAAGCTTTCAAATGAGTTATTGACAATTAAAATCTTCCCCCAACGGACAATTGTAGAAAGAAAATTAACGAACAGGCCGATCCTACACTTGACTACAAGTCAACTCCATCGAGGCATTTACAGCATGCTCTGTTGACACATTCTCAATTTACTATTAGAAATAAAGTTCCGCGGTGGACAGATTTCCAAGAATTGTCATGACGACACTCACACATATGGCCATAAGGATATTATCGTAGTCCATATCCGCACTGAATCTCCAGCTTGTGATATACATTGGTGGGGAAAGGGCCGCGGGTAAGTACATAGGATGAGACGTTTATATACCCGAGCGCTGTCTATAACGTCTCGAAATACGAGACGCGTTTACGAGCGACTCTCTCTCGCAGACGTCTGAGAGAGCCAAGAAGTTGCCATGTACACCCATCTCATATGTTCTTTCATTGGCCCCCGCCCTCTCTCGTACCTCATGGTATTTTCGATAGAAGATATCCTCCAGTGTGGTGTTATATACGAACATAACGTCACTGCGAGTGTATTTGCGGCCCTTGAAACCATTCTCAAATGTAAGTGGGAGGAAAAACGAGGGAAAAGTCTCTCCCGCCCTCTTTTTACCGAAGAAGTGAAATTAAGTAGAAATATTTCATTCCGTCTACATGTGAATTATCATTTCTACGAAGTGAAATCAACGAAAATAGCGTTGAATATTTTTATGGTGGAATTTTAATTAAATTTCAGTAGAATCGATGGCTATGTTTTTCACTTGCAAATAATTATCAAATAAATTGACGGATTAGGAAAATCCATGTAATTTAATACTAATATCTATGTTAAATCACTCATACACTTAGAAAAAAATTGAAGTTCCGTGGAAAATGGCAAATTTCGGATTTCACTGGAAATTCAAGGATGCACGTATTTCCCTCAATTTTCCTGATTTCTTTTGATTTTCATGGAATAATTCAACTGAAATTTACAGTTTTCGTTGATTTTCACATGAAATGGTGAATTTACAATAACAAAATTGTACGAAAGTGCACAGAATGACATGAATTTTCAATTTTTCCCTAAATTTCTCTGATTTTTATGAATTTCGCAGGATAATTAAAAAAAATTTCCAATATTGTAAGTGTGATCCGAAGAGAACCGACGAAGTAAAATTAACTGGAAAAATATTTCATTCCATCTGCATGTGAATTATCATTTCTACGAAGTGAAATCACCGAAAATAGCGTTGAATATTTTTTCGGGGAAATTTTAATTAAAATTCTATAGAACCGATGACTGTTTTTCATTTGTAAACAATTATCAGATAAATTGAACAGATTAGAAAAACCTTTGTAATATAATAGTAATATCTGTATTACACTGTTAGAAAAAAAGTTGAAATTTCATGGGCACGTTTCAGACAAAATCTCGGATTTCACTGAAAATTCGCGAACACACGTATTTCCCTCAATTTCCTTGATTGCTATTCATTTCCATGAAGTAATTCAACTCAACTTAACAGTTTTCGTTGATTTTCCGTAAAATACTGAATTTACAATAACGAAATTGCTTGAAACTTCAGTCTAACAATTCTACGATAAAAACTCCATAAATTTCCGCCATTTTTTTAACAACGGAAGTGTGATACGCAGACAACCTCAATCCGCAAATGTATTAAAGTGAAAATTCTCCACAATGTACATACACAAAACCACAAGTATTGATTGATCCTTCAATTTTCTCATTCCCTCAATTTTACAGTATACGTCATGAAATGAGGAATCTCACCAATATGAAAGTCGTAATCCCCTTCCGGACACGTGAAGAGCGCATACGCATGGGGGTATATGAGCCCCAAGAAGAGCGTTGGTTGGCCATTAAATGAATAATTTGTGGTCGGTGGCGCGCCATTGTAAAATCCGATGCAATCATTATAATATGCTGGATTTTATTATCAGCCATGTATGGCGTATGCTAATTTACTGCTAATTGTATTCCAACGTACCAGGCGACAATGATGTCTCTGTAACGGTGGTAATTCGTTGTACTATTCGCCTGTGACTTCTCTGTGCACTTGAAAAGTTTTCTTCATGTCACACATATCCCTTGGTTGGTATGTATTTCTGTATTCTGTATTCTTGAGAACCTGAGAATTGTGATGAGGGAGTCAAGGTGGGGGGTTACAAGACGAGAAAAGTGTTTTGTTGCACGCGATTCACTTGGACACGCGCGAAAGAATCACATATGAGGAGTTTCTGTACACTTCCTGGTGAGTTTATTTGAAGATAATCTCACTGGCAGCTGAGATTCCTTTACTTGGGATTTTGTGAAACGTTTGGGAAGGTCCGGGGCGAAAAACTATGGTAGGGGACACGGAAACATACGGTCGGCACGTGCTCAACACCCTTGGAACCCCTCGACGACGCGTCTCAGTCGCAACTCAATGACTTTTACCCTCGAGACTTCCTTGAGAATCTGATTTATATGTCTAAATGGGAGAAACAAGAGTATTCCGGGGGAAAAATAATGGTGGGAAATATGAATATCAGTATAGTTTCACAAATTTTCCTATCTTCAAAGAATTTTTACATCGAAATTGAATAAGTGGCGATGAGTTGTTGTTTCACAAATTATTTTTGCGTCATAATTTTTCATTTTTTCTTCACACACGGAGAAATAAATTGCGGTGAAAATACAGTGAAAATCACGTTAACGTAAAAATTACGCTGTTTGACGTAATTAAGATGTATCGCTAACAGATTTGCAGAAATCACTGCTCTTCGTGCGTTGTTTATGGGGTGTCACGTAAAAATTATTTCTCGATCCATAAAATTTCCAGAACTCAAGGCGGAAAATTTATTTTTCGCTTTACATTTTTTCCGAGTTTTTATGTCCAAATTCCTGAATGAGCATTTCGCGTCACTTTTACATTTTGTCATGTAGGAAATCGAGTAATTCTTTATTTCAAATTTTCATTCATTCTTCACTTTCATAAATCGCATTTTCTTTGATTTTTCCCACGCAAAATGACGCATTTAATAAACTTTCTGCCTAATTTTCAACAAAATGATATTCGTTGAATTATCGTAAAAAAATTCAAGAAGAATGATAGAACTTTTTTATAAAAATCCCATGAGTGTCATAAAATGTAACGAATTCCACTTCTCTATCAAAAAATGAAAGAATTTTCATGACTTCATTGAAGAAAAGAAAACAGTGACAAAAAGATCATGAGACCTAAAAGTAATGTACAAAAACAACTGTCTTACTCAACACGATTGGTAGTTCCAACGTGATCGTTATTACAATTAAGGAAATAACGACCAATAATGTACATGTCCAGGAAAAAATGGCCACTGATAAAACACGAAAATATATGCATTATGCCATAAAAGGAGTACAATGAAAGGAAGTTGCAGAAGAATTGCGTCAGCCATTCCGAGCTCAATAATTTTGTTGCCTTATTTTATTTACGACATAATCGATATCATAATTATGACAATGGGAATGAAGACCATCGGATAACTCACTCAATGACGACACTATTATCGAGGCCCATCGGGCAAGAATATAAATGAAAAATACAACTAACCAGCAAGCGATGTAATGGTAGTTACTATGAAAAATCCATCGTTTTTATCTCCATGTTTTTTCTCCTCTTACGACTATAAAAGAATATAAAACGTTTAGAGGCGATTTCCAACGATTCCTATAACAGCAATCATTTCGGAAAACAGTTGCAAAACATTTACGTACATTTAAACTAGCAATTACTTTAACTATTGCTTAGCAACCAAACGATCAAAATACATAAAATCGTTTTTAAACCGTCCTACCGGGCTTTCGCTAGCCACATATTTTCCAACAAACGTTAAACGACCACACGCGCCCCTCACCCACTAATTTTCATACTTGAATTGCCCGATCTCAGTATTAAAGGTATTACAAAGCCGAGAGTACATACCACTCTCGGTACTTTAAGAACCTTTTCAAACGTGAGAGCAAGAAGAAAAACATTTAAATTGTTAAGCCAGCAGTGGTTCAGAGCCATTTTCATCCACCATTTCAATACTCGATGAATTTGCATACTAACGGAATGCCTCTTGTTCTGAACGATTTCATATACCGCCGGGGTAAAAAATACAGAAAATCACTGGTCAAGCGTTATGAATCGCGGAATATCAATGCAGAAAATGATGGTTGAGAGCAAGAAGAATAAACGCACCACTTGATACACTGTCTCTGTAGGCATTTATTAGAATTCAACGGACAATCATCCCAATTTTCCACATTGTGGCATTGAATTGGAGAGGATCTGAAATTATCAATTATTGTTTTTTACTTCGTTTAAGAATTCGAGAGAATTAATTTTGTTTCAATTCTTTCAAAGCAGTTTGAATAAATATATCTCGAATGCCCAAAAAATAATTATTAATTCTCGAATTTTTTCTTTTCTGATTTTTAGATATTTTTTTTAGATTGTAATTTTCTCTCTAACGTCCAAAAATTCATTCTCTCATAAAACTGTGTTATTTTTCCACTTCTAATTTAATTATTGTCAATGATACTGGATAGAATGGTTCTATTTATATTAACTTATCTTTAAAATTTAATCCAGATTTTAATCTTTGAAATTTGAAATACTACTTTAATGAATTTTTTATGTTAATTTAAATTTTGAAGCTCCTTGTGAAAATTGAGCATTGGATTCAATAAAATTTGCGATTAATGAGAAATTGGCAGCAATGGTTTCCACAATTTTCATGATTTCCCACGCGTTTTTATGATGACATTGTAATGAAATTTAAGGTTTCATTTTTGTGAGTTCAATTGCCACGTGGGTTGAGATGTCTGGCCGAATGAAGCGATTGAAGAAAAATTACTCGTCTCAATAAATACCTTTCAGATATTACAATTTTCTTCTCAGTGCACACATCCACGCGCATGTTCACCAATTCTTCCTTTCTCGACATCGATAAGAAACTACAATGAAGTAAATAGCCAATAAAAAAAAGGATTAAAAATCCTTCCCCAGAATTTCACCCATTAAGGAAACAATTTTAAACACATACAAGAGTGAAGAGTAGAAAAAATCCTTGACCCCCTAACAAGAGGGTCGATCGATCGATAGATAGAATCGATCTGCACAACAATGACAATCGATATATCTCCTCAACGTGTTCTTAAGACGACCCGTCAATTCTGACGACTTTCTATGCATTCTTTTTCCCCTGCTAACTGTATCCTTGAATTTATTGATCCCAAATGCTAATTCGTGCTAGTTCAGAATTTTGTCAATAGCTTCAGGGAGACAGAGATATATAAACCATCAGAGGCTCCAACTTTCTCTCTCCCACCGAGATTAAACGCTTGCTTAAGTGGTCTAGTAACTCAAACGCGGAAGACTCCTCATTCACTCGGAAAATTAACGAGCAATTAACGCGACACTGGACACACACGGAGAGCGATTTATTAAGGGAGTACACAGGTTTTATGCGTAATTACCCCGGACTCGACATCGTGAATATGATTCTGTAATAAATCGTGTAATTTAGATAAACCTGGGCTTGTCACGGTTTGGTTTTAGAGGGAAAAGAAACAAAAAAAAACGGGACTTTTATTTTTGGAAATAGAAAGCACATTTATGGAGCTACCTGAGGAAAGGTACCAATGAAAATATTGTGATGGGGAGAGAAAAAAAAGGTTATGACCTGAACTGTTATAAAGTCATTTTCTAGCGACAGTCGTTTACCTGAGCTACGCCGCCGATGGGAAAAAGGCTATTGGAATTTTATTTCGGAAAAAGTTGGCGTCGAGGGTAAAATCCATGTTTGCATTGCTCACGCACAAACGAAAGTTATTTACAATGGTGATGTTTATGTGAATACCCCACAGTTACTTCATTTTTTTATTATGTTTACAATGTGTCCAGTGTGGCTTTTGTCATTTTTTTTGCAATCTTATGTATTTTTTTATGGCTGCGAAGGGATTTTGTTCTGAAGTCTTTTTCCAATAAAGATAGATAAAGATAGATTTATTTGACTAAGAGAGGATGCACGCTCTGCACGTCTGTGTTCAGCAAAGGATTTAATGTCAAGTTGTCAAGTCGTCCAACATTTAAAGTTCAATCGTAGTGTCATTTAATTTAACTTTGATTCAATCATTAAGATAACTTTTTGTATTTTTATGCCGGCACTACACTGTTAAAAAATTACGACTGAAATTTCTGGTGCAGTTGTTAGAAATTTTTATGAAATTCTAGTTACACTGAAATGTCAAGAAATTTCATCATTGAAAATTTGAAATTCTATGGTAAAATCCATGGAAAATGTCAATTTCAGTTCAATTATTCGATGAAAATTAATAGAAATGAGGACAATGCACGTAAACCTATTCCTCAGTTTTTATTTAATTGAAAATTCAGCGTAATTTCTCCAAGAATATTCATGTTTTCATTGAAACTTTAGATGAATTGAGGAATTCTCTACGAATGGTTTCCAAGAATTGAAATTTCGCTGAAAATTCAGTGGGATTCTAAATTTCTGAGCAGCAAAAAGACGAGAATTCCCTAACTTACTTGAACTTCCACTATTTCTACTCATTCCTATCAAATAATTGGCCGGGAATTAATAGTTTCCCTTAATTTTTGCTATGAAATTTCAGTGAACCATTCACTTGATAAAAAATTTTGTTGTGTTATTAAAGCAATGTTAACAATTTTCCCCACAAGCTCAATATTCCCCCCAAAAGAATAGATAGATTCAACAAATGAACTCCTCACTAGCTAATAAATACCCTAAGAATCTCCACGAAATTCTCACCATCACTATTCTACAATTTCTCAAACGACTGAAAAAATTCAAGATAAATTTACAATCGCGTACGAGGGGAATCCTGCTATTCAGGTCATGGTGTATTAAAGTGGTAAAACAATTCGTTATTATTGGAGTCGGGTGTTGGTTGGGATGCCGATGAGGAGGCATTAATAGTCACAGATAGAGGCCTTGGGCCTCAAGATCGTAAAAATATAATTGCACCGATTGCAACAACGTTATCTAGGCAACTCACTGGTATATCCGAGGATAATGATACGTGAACGGCTCCCCAGCCGTTACGGTTGTCGAAGTTTAGGTCGTTCGCATTCATTTCACTCCCTGTACATTTGAGTCACCAATATGCGACAACAGGGTAGAGAAGGGAATTTACACGAGCAAAACCTAAAATATTGCACAAATAACTGATACATTTTCACTTGTCAATGCATAATGCATAATCTCAAAAAGCAAAACCCAATCATTTTGTTACCATAAAAATCTTAATAAGTCATTATGCCATACGCGCGCTCATACCTTTTGTCTTTCATTGCGTGCAACAAACGTTTAAATCTGTTATTTAATATTTCATTTTATTATTCCACTTGAAACACATTATACGTTACCCTCGTACAATATATTTTTACATCACCACGTATTATCAGCAAATAATCGTAAAATGTGCATATTCATAAAGATATGCGAGGTATTCCCTGCTTCCAAAGGCATCAGCATGAGGAGAAACCCATCGAGAAAGGGAAAAACAACGCCACTGATGAGGTAACTGAAGTTGAAAAAAAAATTGACAAATCTCGATTGGTAATGCATTTTGCATGATGTTTGACAGGAACCATCAGATTTCACCCGGGGCTGAGATAACACCGGCATCATTGGTAGGCTTCCCCCCCCCCTGCCCCTCACCCCCTTCATACTCAACATACACATATGCTTGACCAAACACACGAAATTAAATTAAACTCCTTGCGGAATTCCACGAAGCTCATGTATAGACAGGTAAGAGAGTCGATGACCCTGGGAGTTCGAGCAGTGTATATGATGTGTGAGCTCTTCCTCTCCGGCATTACCAGAAGACCACAGCGGATAGAGAGAGTGCACAATAAGTCGCCAACTGTAGGAACAACATGCGAGTAAAGTTGATAAGTCAACAAGAGAGTCGTCTCTTTCTCCTCTCCTTGTTTGCACGAGTTCGAAGAAAACCCGTTTTGTCTTTTTTTTTTTTCATATCTGCGTTGGGGCACCACCGGCTTCATCAGCTCCATCACGTCCAGTTTACTTAGGACGCGATATATAGGAGGACGGATGGGAGTCAGGTGGAGCGATGGGCACTTGGAGAAATCAAATATGTTCGAGAAGTCAGAGGTACCGAAAAACACAGCGATTTAATACCGATTCCATTAGGCCCTTTCCTCCCGCCCCTGTCACTGTTTACATTTGTGCCTTTATGGTGTGCAGTGAATAAATTTTCCTTTCATTATCACATTGTGGAATGCTGGATTTTTCCTGTCGACAAATTTTCACGGAAATGTCAATGTCTCCTTTTTGTTTCTCGGTTAATTACTGTAAAATTTTCCATGGTGCAGTCTCAATCAGCTGCTGGTTAGTGTGGAAAATTTGCTGGAGAGACCGAGATGACAAGGGACTGCATCAAATCGGCTTAACACCGAGGGGTTTGTAGTTGGAAAACTACTGGCTCGTGCCGTGTTTTCAAGGGATCGAAAGGAATTTTTGTCCATTACCTGAGCTCCAGTGTACAGCCCATGCGCGCACCCTGTTTTTCTCTTCCCCTTGGATAAAGTGAGAAGTCTCATTCGACCACCGTGCCGGCAGTAGCCTACCTTATAAGCCCGCTTAATGCCCCGCCGTACCTTTTTCCAAGCAGGGGGTGCCAGCCAATTGGGTGCTAACCATTGGTGCCGTGTCTCTCTCCCCACTTGACTCTCAAGTGAGGACAACAAACAAACCTTCAAAGTGCCCCCACGAGAGATATTTCAAAAATCCCGACGAAACCCCCAGTGGAAACTCAAATCAGACTGAAATAACAGACCGCTTTTCATCAGTTTTGGATCAGAAAGGTACACGGAGAAAACAAGTTGCGGAAAACGTATGATGAATCACGTGAGAATGAATAGAAATCACGTAAAAATTAATAGGTTTAGCGGAATTGTGATGTATCGCTGCACTGACAGAAGGATTTATTTGTTGTTAACAAGGCCATTCGTTAACTATTCAGCCTCGTTAACAGCAGACAAATCCTTCCGTCCCTTCTATCACACTGAGAGAAAAATCTACATAATATGACAA
Source organism: Diachasma alloeum (assembly GCF_001412515.2). Taxonomy (NCBI): domain Eukaryota; kingdom Metazoa; phylum Arthropoda; class Insecta; order Hymenoptera; family Braconidae; genus Diachasma; species Diachasma alloeum. Next base: position 1,389,042 of record NW_021680342.1, on the reverse strand, counting down.
AAATAATTTCTTCAGAACATCGTATGACATCGTAGATAAGAAATCGGTGATGATATTTGATATTTTTTTCTGGAAATTAGATAATCCTATTTACTGAAGATGAACGAAACGTGAAGTTGTTTTATATCGAAATATCTCGAAACTGCCTGACCGCTAATCCTTAATTCTGATTGGTCAATATGTGACACGAAGTTATTCACAAAAAAAACACGCGGCATTTTCAAATTCTTCAGTGACATAATTTCAAATTCTTCAGAGGTAAATTTTTCTTTCACGTCATATATATATATAATATATATATTTCACATGTATATATATTATCGGTGAAATTAATAAATACTGTCCTTTTATGGAGACCGATTATTTTAAAAAATTGAAGACAATTAATTGAAAATAAAAAATTCTTTATAGATTCTTTTACTCTACTTCGCTATTCACTTCAATCATTAGTCGAATTCTCTTTGATTCATTATCAATATTTATAAGGTATTCATGAGAAAATGCAATTCAATGAATTCCATTTTTTCATTTCAACAAATGAATAGACCAGCGCGCGCATAGATCTTGTCTGTGATAAAAAGGAGAATTTCTTCTCTCTTCTCTACTATAAAAAGGAGACCAATAAGGATATTTCTTATTATTCATTGAAATTGTTCGATATTCAGCTGGAAATGTTGCACAAAAATTTGGGTCAACTATTCAGTGTCCATCCTTCTGCTGAAGGTGAATTGTATGAGAATGAAGAATTGTATTATATTGGCAATGAGCACGACGAATCGTCCAATCGATCTATCGTGTGGAAATGCGCGCGGAGCGCGCATTCAATCTCGTATTCCTGAAGTGACAAAATAAGTTTGAGAGAAGGAAAAGATGCTACTGCTTTCCTTCAAACTGATTGCGACTGACAGCATGTGACGATTATATCGTCGCATTAGAATCAGAGGGGCGTAAAAGGTATGCTTATACACAGCACTTGCGCCCCCTCAATTTTAATGCGACGATATGTTAGAAATATCTGGAGGTTCTTCCCCGTATAAATTCTGTATTCATTCAACATGAAAGTCTCCGATCCATAATTCACTGAATCAAGGCTTTTAATATTTTTAGTAATTTTCTTTTTTTTTCACGCGAAATAAACGGGTTCTTGAGGCAAGAAATGGTCATTTTATCGTCAAGTGTTCGTATTCAAGTCATGAACATTATACTGTATGCGGATTCTTACGCGGTCTGACTCATGTGAAATTCTTATCCCAAGCGGTTTATCATTAAGAGACGAGATATTTGATGCAAGAAATTAGTTTTGTGATATTATGTCGATATTTCTCTCAGTGAACTGTACAGATTCGTGGAAATCACTGTTCACCGCGCGAATTTTTATAGTGTCGCGTAAAATGTACGTTTCAACACATAAAAATGACGTTACGGAACGCTCTGGAAAAATTCCGTGACAGTTCCGTAAAATTTCCTACAACCACATTTCGCTCCGGAATTACAGAACAGATACGTAATTTTTATTGAATATTGCTCTCCGTGGATCTAAAGATGGTTTAGACCCAGGCCAATTGACCGAAATGTCCACTGGTGACATTTTTTACATCCATTATCAAATGCTGAATACCGACGGTGTGAAAGTCTGTATCTCTTGATGGATTTCTTGATGATTCGGCACATCGATGAGTGAACATCAATGCGGTATTTTTTTTATGACTTATAACCATGGAGACTGCGGACCGCGAGCGCGGAATAAAAGTGGGCGGGATGGTTTGGTGTCGCAGGAGCCAATCCCGGTGTTTGGTTCTCATTCGGTCCCCCACTACGATTGCGCCAACATTACACCGTGATCCCCCACTGTGCGTCCGCGGATCGAGAGTCGTGCGCAACTTGGTATCAACCTCCATCATTTTTTATTGGGGTTTTACTACCCCTTGCAGGGAACCAATCACGAATGATTGCGTATTTCATTCGTTGAATCACAATATTATCGCAGGGAAAAAGAGTTTTTAGTCTTTGTGGATTAATCTGTCATTTTTAGGGAGTTGCGGCAGTCGAAATTGATGAACAATCCTTACGAACAATTCAGAATTGAAAAATTCAGAATCCTAAGAATTTTATGACAAAATTTTAGCGATTGAATTCCTCAAATTTAATAATAAATTTCCAAAAACAAAAATATTTCTCTCTATGGTTATTTCAATCAATATTTTTATAGAACTTCATTGACGAAGAAATGATCTTTAAAAAATGTCAACAATTAATCAAGAGAACAAATTGAAATAGGCAATAGAAAAATAGTTTGTTGACTAAACTATTCATTCGTTGAATCCTAATATTAACGCAGAGAAATAACGTTGCAGTTTTTGTGGATTAATCTGTCATTAGTCAAAATCGGTGAACAATTGTTATGAACAATTCAGAATTGAAAAATTCTAAACTTTAACAGTTTCATGCAAAAACAAAAATTTTTTTTTCTCTGTGTTTAGTTCAATCAATATTTTAATATACATCAATTGACGAAACAATGATTTTAAAAAACATCTCAACAATAACTCAAGAGAATAAATTGAAATAGACAGTGGGAAAATAGTTTGTTGACAAAATATGAGTGAAATACCGCTCTTGTTTGGACATTGACACCTGACGTGACAAGAACTTGAGGCTTGCACAGTGCGTCAATTTCGCGCACGCAAATAGCCAACCCAGTGTTGAATTCACATATACGCCTGTCCCGTCCCACCTTTCCGCATGTCCTCGTCATGCATCTCTTATCGATCTCTAAAAAATTGCAAAAAAAGAGAGAAAAAAAAGCACGGAAACAGAAGAGGGTATACGCAGTATCGTCACGGTTCCAACCGTAATTATCCAAGAGACAGGAATTTAATGACCGTCAGTCATATCATATGCGAGAGCGTTGTACACATCTAACCGTATTACCGTATTACGATAATTTCGAGTAATTACACCGATGCATTGAATCCCTCACGCACTCAGCGAAATGAAAATTTCCAACGGATATTAAATCCACGTATTACCCAAACCTCTTTGAAATATTACTCGAAATAATTCCCAAGAAATTACAGATTTATTATCCAATTTTGAATTATCGATTCCCCTCTCAATCAGTAGTGAACTCGAGTGCATTGGGAAAATTGCAATTTCGCTCGTCATGTTTGTAATTTTGTAATAACATATTTCAAATGCATTAAAAAATAAATTGCATTATAATGTAGATAATTAAATATGAATCGGAATGTTAATTTTAATAATATCTCAATTTAAAAAATGAATAATTACCATAATTTCCGAAATCCCCGAGCAACCTTAATAAACCAACTATCCCAAGGTCAGAATCCAGAATTCACCAGAGCCAGAGCAATATAATGTAGTCTGCAATTTTGAGGTGGAGCAGAGGGCCCTTTTATATTCCCCAACAGAGACCATCCTTCCAGACTCGGTCCCCTCCATAACCGGGGCGAAATTACCTCCAAAATCTAATTATGAGAATTTTTATAGGGCTATCGTAAAACGCTCGGAATAGTATTTCTCCCCTCCGCGCTTCCTTCCACTTAGAAAAAGGTCTCTTTCTCCACTCGTCTGCGGGAAAAAAAACTGGAGGCGATGCATAGGGAGAAAAGATGGAGAAAAATTATTGAAAAACTCGTCAAGTGATCGAAGTGAAATTTCGCTCTGGATTTTTTTACTCTGTATATCAAGAAAAAATGCAAAAGGTGTGATCAATTTTCTTTGCTTGCTCCAAAAATTTACTGACTGTTATGTGATTTGTTTTGATATTGTTTATGTATAATTTCATCAATAATTAACAGTGATCGATTTTTTTCTTGAACTCAAAGAGTTACTCCTAGAATTTCAAGTAAAAAAACTGGGAACAACCACTAATTGACATTAAATTTGCATTCATGTTTTTACGCAAAATAGGATGATTTCTGGATTATTCAATGAGAAGAAAATTTTCTGCTGAAGATTCAATTGAGGTTAAACTTTAATAAATAGTTTTATTCGTTAAATTTTCTATCGGTGATGCGCTTTCAAATTCCCGACCGGAGGGGGCATATTTTGCACTCTACAAGGCAAAAAATTTTCGCGTCAATATTAAGGAATAAATACCGAGAATAAAAGTTGAATAATTATTCATCAGGCATTGTAAAAAAATTACAAAACTCATAGGGTAAATTTTAAAGCCTGCAGAGAAAGTTTTTGTTCCCAGTTTTTTTTATTTATCAAAGCATAAAATTCCCTCCACGCAGAGTATTTTCTATCAAATGACAGTTCGCACAGTAATAAACCCAATTAATTATTCTTTTCCTGTGTTCACGAAATATTTGAGGCCCATACCAACGTAAGAAAGTGAAATACGAATGGAGAGCTGGAGGAACTGCTGAAAATTAATGTGAAAAAGGCGCTTGGTCGACATTTGAAGTGAATAGTGTTGTCATGGCGTGTAACTCACCCCCTCCCACCCAGGAAGAGGTTTGTCAAGACGTTGAACACGCGTGCGTGAGCGCTAAAACGAGAGTCTCGTGATCGAGTAGAGACGCGCTGGGATACAGTGTTGTCGTAGATGAGAGACAACTCCAGCGGCATCGAGTGAGGTGTAACGAGACATGACGTCATGACATGGCGTCTATCCGAGGGCATTTTTTAATGGATGGGATGAATATACGCGTGTACAAGAGAGAGCTCACCCACTGTTCTCTCATTCGAAGGGAGTTTTTTTATTTCATTCATTACCGCACTCCTTGCAAATGTGTGTTTTACCGATTGAGTCGAGGGGATTCGACGAACGGGGGGAATCCCCGCCTTTACGGATGCGCACCAAAAACAAGTCACGGAGGGGGGGGGGGGAATTGATGCTGGCCAATCCTATTCGTCGATAGCCAATCGTGGAGAAATGCCTGTGCATACGCGATGCACTCGGCGCATGTACCGCATTCACGATCGATCGACACCCGTATTAAATCTATTATTCCGATTTAACAAATTACTTCTGGATATTTCTGGAGTGTTTTAGCGAGAGAATTACGAAAAATGATTCACAATTTTTATCCTTCGAATTCTAACGAACTGAATATCTCTGCAATGAATAGAACGTGAATTCTATTGTTACGCAAGGATTTCGTGATAAATATACTGCAATAAACTTTTTTTATTGAGAAATGACTCAACAAGGAATAAAATTATTCTCCACGCTTTGAATTCAATTTTTATTTCTCTTTTATTGACAAACACCTGCGATAAAAATTCACGGAATTCCATGACAACAGAAAAAAATACTCTGGATATTGATGTGCAAACACATACAGGCATTTCCATCTGCACCTTGAGAATTACGTAATTTGACGATAAAATATTCCAGATAAATCCCTACAAATCACTTCAAACTAATGAAATGGCATGAAATAAAATATAAAAAATACTCGAGACAAGCCCCGACATTATCGAATATATTGACACCACAAACACTTTTGAAACAACCATAAACACTATCGGCAACTCCCGGAATTGAAATCCCATGTAATCAAAGTGTATCGTGACTCAAGCCCTGACTCACTGATGAAAACCACTGTCCCTCCAATGCCACCCAACATCACAATAACAGAGCAAACAAATGCTCTCGAAATAGCCTCACAAAAATAAACCCCTCGACATTGCTCCAAAAAGTATATCATTCACCCAACAGTGCGAAAAAAAAAAATGAAAATATCCAAATAACTCACCATCGGGCTATCAGGCGTGTGTCGATGATGTCCAAGGGGCATATTAGCCATAGCCACCCCGCCACCGGGATTCCCCATGTCCTGATACTCGTCGCTTATCTCCATCGCGTAGGATGGCAACGGTTCTCTGTTCTTAACCCGAATTTTGACTGATTGTTTCCGCCCCGGAGCGGTTAATTCACGTCAAAATTGACAACAGTTTATCACCGTTGGTACAGCCCCACACTATTCCAGAGCACTCCGTACCGCAGATCGACGCCTTCCAATAGCGTTTTATCGACCCGTGGTGACAAATGAACCGGAATAGGCGAGCAATATCAGTGATATCAATGCGCAATCGACAAAAACTGTGTGAACATTGGGCTTTCGCTGAACACCAATCACTCCAGTTAATTCCAATTTCACTCACAAAACAATAATAATAAAAAAAAAACGTTGGATGTACCCAGCACAAGTTTTAAATTCCAAAATCCACGAGGTACATGTCTACACCTCGCTACCGGCACTCTAGTGTCTGCACTGTTACCACGCAAGTGGCGGTAATAACAACAAACACACTGACTATTTAGGCACAAAGTGTTTACGCACGACAACGACGAGATAATCAATGGAAACAATAAATCATCGAATGACGTTATTCAATGAATCAACCGTCAGGACAATTGGACACACGAGAGATATTCGTAAACGACAATACGGACAAAACACGATACATTCAGTGTCTCGACGCGCGCACACTCGCGTCCCCTTGCGATCTGAGGCGACGGAACATCTCAGCATCGAGCCTCTCTACCCCCACCACGCAATTTCCAATCCCAGGGTTCTGAATAAAAGGAGGCGGGATTTATTGTGCGCCGACGGGGTTGGGAGGTGGCAACACTGGCGCATAACCACGCCTTTTATTCTTTGCCCAGTGGAAGGCCAACATCAGCCGGCTTCCGCCCTATCGGATAACGACCCCACGGGTATCCCAACTCTCGCATGGAAATTTTTCGTCGACCCCAGAGTACCCGGGTTATAACCCTCGATTTACTCGAGACCCAAAGAATCCGGGTTTTCCCCCCCTGAGGGATTTGCATGAGTTCAGGCTAATTTATTTACATTTGCGATTTATTGGGTTCTGTTTACTGAGGATTGAACGAATAAATACCGAGAATTTCATTAAATTCTGGATTTCCTGCTTCTGCTCAATTCCCACGAAGATAAAAACGATGAACGTCGCAATTTATAATGATAAAACCAGTGCATGAATTCTGTTTTCTTATCACAGAGGGAAAAAAAATGTATTTGTATTCAAAGTGGTAAAGTGAGTGAATAATTCTCCTTCATTAGATTTTTTTAAATGGAAAAATTAATAATCATCGTTATCAATACTTGAAATAAACATAAGTCATAAAAGCCGGGTTTTATTGGAATTCTTCTTTGCATTGATGTGGAGAATGAAAAAAATTTCAAGGATGAATGAATTCTCGATTATTCCACGTGTACATAATTAACAGAGCAGAGGTGCAAATAAATTTCATTGATTTTTCAGTCATTTACATTGAATCTCTGCATTGAAATGCGAACCACCCTCCCCCGCGTGCCGTATCGTCAATAAAACAGAAGGAATAAATTCAAGGTCGAATGCACGCTTAACCGCACTGGTACTAGTAACAAACCCCCGTGCGAACGAAACCTCGTCGTTAGCAACTCCTTAACAAAATATAAAATCGCCTGGTAACACCTTTTCGACTCATTGTATTGGCCGACGAGTTAGAGAATCGATACGCGGAGCCTCTCGCGGTCGATTATCCATGAAAATCGTTCCCACGAATAATGAGTGGTTGCCTTGGACGTTTGCGCCACCGCGTCTTGAGTACATTGTGTATACGCTTCTTCAAAACGTTTGGGTATATCGCAAGTAGATAGGTGCGCGATGCCTTCGCCAGTGCGGTAAACGCACGAGGACGAGGAATAAAATAAGAGTGAGATGAAAAAAAGAGTCTTCCATTGCATCTCGGCTGTGGGCATGCTTCTGAGAGACGGGAGAGAGGGTGCAGTTAACACCCCAACGGTTATTTGATTCCAGTGTAATAATAAGAAAGCCATGGTGAGGTGTTTTACACCATGGATGCTATTATTTTCCCATTTGAATTTTTTAAAATAAATTTCCTCTGTACTCCTCCCCGAGTGGTTTTTCACTTTGCATCCTTCCGTTTCTCACTTATCTCTCACACATATCGATGATTGCCAAGCAAAGAGTTTTATGTTCATTCGTCCCCCGTACGTGTATCGGGGGGGCGCAAGATGGCCATTGGTGGGGGCAATGCCAGTAGCACAAATTGCATGTAATTATGGTGCTAGTGTTTGTGTGCAATGGGCCACCTCTTTCGGTTATTGTCGAAAGAAAGGGGATTGCTGGTGAGTTTAGAAGCCGTGTGAGCGTGTGAAACTGCGAATTTTATGATTTACAAACGTGATGCTTCATTTTAATGCACGTGGTTGAGAGGAATAGGTGGGGAGGGAGGCGGCAAAAAATGAGACGAAAATGTTTATTCGTTCATCGCTCGGGTGAGTGTGTGCATGGATGTGGAGCCTTGAGGTTTATACTGCTGGGGATATGGGGGTTTCATTATAATAAACCCCCTTATAGGCTGGGGGAGTACAACGGCTTCGGGCAGGATAATTGCGAAGAGAGAGATAATACGCCGGACTTGATATGATTGCGAATATTTTTATGTTCCTGGGGGGAATGGGGGGGTATTAGCGAGATTATATTGGCGAGATTTATTAGAGGCGACTTTGAGAACGCACTCACAGAGAGAAAGTTTCGCAATTTTCGAAATCCGGGGAGTGAATATCCGGGGAATATATAAAATTTTCACTCATTGCGAGGTGATTCACTCAACAAATCAGGCAAAAAGTTCTGATTCTGGTTCTCAGTCATTTTTACTTGAATGTAATATAATTTTTCTTTAATTGACGGAGAGAAAAAAGGTTTAGGGTTTGCAGTACCACGGTACATGCACTGTTCACCAAAATTGGCTCAGTTTTACGGAAAAAGACCTTGAATGCGATTTAAGGGGAAAAATTCAATGGAATTTACATGAATTTTCTAATGAAAATGAATATTTAGTAGCGAATTCCCTTAAATTTTCAAGGAATTCCTTTAAAATCATTGGAATTCGACAAATTTTTAAAGAAACTTCCTGGAATGTCAGAGGAATCGGGCATCGAAGGAGAGATTTCTACGAATTCTCCTGATTTTTCATTAATCTCTAAGGAAAAATTTGTTAAGCAATAGTCTGTTATAATTTTTATGATGAGAAAATATCAAATAAATCTCTTGTTTAGTAAATGTTTATATTTAATAATTGGGATCAAAATTTACCGCTTGATTGAGAGAATATTTTCATTCTTTACATATGAGTTTATGTTACCGCACTGATCTGATATAAATAAAAATATACATCTCTTACCTAAAATTAACTGCACTCGTTAATCCATAGAGAATGATAATCAGCAGGTTTCAAACTCACTACAAATAATTAGGAAATGAGGAGAACATTGTGGGCACACTGATTAATATTTATAAATATACGACAATCGACAAATCCACATTGCTCAGACTACTCGAACGACTGTCAATGAAATTATACGATCCGTATTCGTCAACGTCCGAGTAGCGAGAGAGTTGCCGGGCTGGTCATCATCGGCAAGACACCAGTCTGCCTTATTCTAGCGCCTTACTTGGATATTTTTGGAAATTATCGATGGCGCGAAGGTATAAACGGTAGTATCATTACACATTGAACTGAAATTCACAGTTCCTACATTCCTACGGATTTTTCCATGCACGGTGAGAAATATTCAATAAAAATTACGTATCTTTTCCGTAAATTTTACGGAACTTGTCACAGAATTTTTCCAGAGCGTTCCGTAATTTTTATCTGGATCTCCTGTGAAAAATTACGATACCGTCACTTAAATTTTCTGAGTCGATTCCGTAATCGAGGAGCGAATTGTGAGGTCCGTAATTTTTACTGGCCATTTCTCTCCCTGTGAAATTATGAATTTTCAATGACAAAATTCCTTGAAATTTCAGTGGTAATGTTGCTCGTTAGAAATTCCCAAGACTTGTCGGTAATTTCAGTGGAACATTTTTAACAATGTACTGGAGTCGAGAACCATTGGGTGCTGAAATAAAACCCGAGGTTTTTATAATAAGAACGGTTGAGGACATTCGTAATTTGTGACATTCGGGGTTTCGTAATTTATGACGATTTGTGATGGAGGGGGTGGGTGTTCCCTAGTTGTGATGTCACACCGTAATTAACGAAGATAATTTGAGGAGACAACTATGTCAATTTAAGAACCCCAAGGTATTTATTTTAAGAATCCCAGGGCTCTTAATCTCAATACCCAACGGTTCTTATTTTAAGCATTAGGAATCGTGAGTCCAGTACCGAAAAACCTTGATTCAATACATGGGTACTGGATTTCAGTAAACTTACTGAGAACAAGATCTTTTTCTCTGATTCTCAGAGAAATTCTACTGGGATTCAGAGACTATTACTGGAAACCGGAAACTTTTTTCTCTGTGGAAATTTCTTATTTTGAAGAAATCGGGGTTTTTGAATTCAGAACCTTTGGGGTTTTAAAATAAGAACCGGGTTGCCGAATTAAGAACATTCTTGTTCTTGTTCTGGGTAGTGAGCCTTTTCCTACCTTAAAATTAATCTACTCATGGTGCCTCAAGTATCGTTTAGAATACTTCCACTGAAATTTAAAATGCTATCTAAATGCAATTCATAATTCCCTCCTTATTAAAGGCGTGTCACCTACGAGCTTGTCTCAATGAATGTTACATTCATATTCAATAGATCTTAAATTTGATTACTTTAGAATATTCTTATTGTTAGTTTAAGGAATCAACGGTTTTTAATTCATTAGTCCATCGCTTCTAATTTTGAGAGGTTCAGTTCACTTGAAATAAGATGGGTTTTGCTACTCGAAAGAACTTTCTCCTGAAATTGAGCAAGCATTTTCTTATTCTAGGGACAATGCATGGTATAATCATGAGTTTTTAAATTTTATGGCTTTGTTTTGACAACTAGAAAATTTTTCCTCTCTATGAAAAAGAAACTGGAGAATTCAACTTTGTTTTCAAAAAAAAAAAAATAGAAATCGCGAGGTGTATAAAGTGAATTCAACCCTTATATTCATTTACATATCATATCGCTAAATCGAATACGAATACAAATTTCTATTTATTGTTATTTGAACGAATTTATTATAAGGATTTACTCCAAAACAGGGAGAAAACTTGTAAAATTCGGTATAATCTAAAAATGTTTTGTACTTGACTTTAATACACTTTTCCAGGAAATCTAGACCTTTAGAAATTGCATGAATGAACAGACTGGAAATAAACAATCCGCCTGGTCGTTGGCAAATGACCATATTTTGATTATTTCTGACCACCATTGATTTTCCCTTGCTGTACAACGCATTGTCCTCTAGCCTCGGGTCAGACAATTCTCGGAAGGCTTTACTACGGCATTTGACCTGAAGCTGAATGACGAAGTCCACAGCCCTTCTCTTATAAATTTAGCTGTTATTATGATTTCACAACATTTCCGGAATATCGATTGACGTATTTACGTTTCATTCGTATCCAGGAAAAATTAATTTGTTAAACGTCGAAATTTCATAAGATAAATAATTTGAAACATATATGCGATCCGTAGAAAAAAATTGGTTGAATTTCGCGGGAGAAGACCTTGAATTCCATTTAAGGTGAAAAAAAGAACGGAATTTCAAGTTTCTGTAAAAATTGAAGTAAATTCCCAGTTTTTTTTTGCGGCCAAAACACGGAAATTCCACAATTAACATAGATTTTTAAGTGAAAATGAATATTCACTGCCCAATTCCCTCTTAGGATTTCTTTCAAAAAAATTAATTAAATTTTCACACACAATGTTCAAGCAATATTCGATGCTTGAAAATTGAATTGACTTTACTATACGGGCACTTAATTTTCCTCTACAGACCAATCCACGGATTTCTCAATGAAAATTCTCGAATTTTATTTTTCCTTGTGAACCAGGATGTTCTCAATGAAAAGAATGACTCCACCAAGCGATTACTCAAATTTAAATATACCCACTACGCATTGCCCACAGGATGAAAAAGAATGGACGTTTAAGATTTCCACGGAAGTGTAATTATTAATACGTGCGTCGTAAAAGGGAGGATGTTTGAGGAGCCGCGCCTAAAACCCATCCACGTGACACAGGCATAAACCACATAGACGTCTCTTTGGCACCTTCGATTGACAATTCTCATGCCCATTTCTCTCGTTTACCCGGGTATAACCCATCGCGCCTATAACTCGCTTATGCCAAAGCAATAATATTCAACGCGTATAGGTCGTTATCGTCATCTCGTTGAACGTAGACAAATATTTGTACAGCCAGCGATACTTCGCCGCTATTTTTTTCCACATGTGTATCCACAAGTTGCCTTTCACGCTGAGCAATTACAATAATAATTGTTGGTTGGTATTGAGAGAGCGTTTGGGGAAAGGGTGGAGGAAGAACCCCATCCGATTGTCCACTCTGTCGAACGCTCCTCACTGTACTGGTCAATCCAACGGTTTTTCCACTAATTTGTCTCTGTCCATTATTGTGTAAATCGGTGACGAAGCGGATTGTCGTGCCAATGGAGAGAACAATGCAAATACACGATGCATGTTATATATTTAGTTTTTTTTCACTCGCACCCTGAGGAACAGCCACCCCATCGTTAGCGCGCCGAATCAACCGGAAATTCCAGCTTTCGTCGCTTCCTCATTCATCCGAGATAAAACTGTATGGCGCACGGATGGAATTAGTTTCATGGGGATTTTTCGGTTTAGATAATAGAATCACGGGGGGTATTGTCACCTAGAGTGTCGATTGTCATGAAAATATCGATCAAGGGGCTTATTTGGGTTTAAAGATTTTTTTATGGCGTTTTTAATTGTATGGAGATGAGGCGGTCGGGGCTGGAGTGTTTCTGAGCGTTGAAGACTGGTTGCAGGGAGTGAGAATTTATTTGAATGAAGGGAATGATTGTCACATATATTGTATTTTGAGTGTGGCAGAAGCCCTTGCATAATCATTAATTTTGTAAAACCAATATATCTGAGTCTCTACGGTAAGAGATTATGCAGTACCTGAAGTAAATAATTGTGGGATGACAATTCCAAAATCGAATTTTTCCGCCAAGTAAGGGTTGATTCTGCATCTCCTCGCGATTCTGATGCCAATAAAACCCTTGGAGGTGGAGAAAAGGTCGAAATGAAAAATTTTTTTTTTACCCGGGGCCAAAGTGTCAGATCTTGGATTTTTGCCGGGGGAAAGTCGACTTTCGCCAAAATCTAATTTTTTCGCCAAGTAAGGGTTGATTCTGCATCTACTCGCGATTCTGATGCCAATAAAACCCTTGGAGGTGGAGAAAAGGTCGAAATGAAAAATTTTTTTTTTACCCGGGGCCAAAGTGTCAGATCTTGGATTTTTGCCGGGGGAAAGTCGACTTTCGCCAAAATCGAATTTTTCCGCCAAGTGAGGGTTGATTCTGCATCTACTCGCGATTCTGATTCCAATGGTATCCTTAGAGGTGGGGAAAAGGTCGAAATAAAAAAAAAATTTCACCCGGGGCCAATGTGTCAGATCTTGGATTTTTGTCGGGGGAAAGTCGACTTTCGCCAAAATCGAATTTTTTCGCCAAGTAAGGGTTGATTCTGCATCTACTCGCGATTCTGATTCCAATGGTATCCTTAGAGGTGGGGAAAAGGTCGAAATAAAAAAAAAAAATTTCACCCGGGGCCAATGTGTCAGATCTTGGATTTTTGTCGGGGGAAAGTCGACTTTCGCCAAAATCGAATTTTTTCGCCAAGTAAGGGTTGATTCTGCATCTACTCGCGATTCTGATACCAATAAAACCCTTGGAGGTGGGGAAAAGGTCGAAATGAAAAAATTTTTTTTTCACCCGGGGCCAAAGTGTCAGATCTTGGGTTTTTGCCGGGGGAAAGTCGACTTTCGCCAAAATCGAATTTTTCCGCCAAGTGAGGGTTGATTCTGCATCTACTCGCGATTCTGATTCCAATGGTACCCTTAGAGGTGGGGAAAAGGTCGAAATGAAAAAATTTTTTTTTCACCCGGGGCCAATGTGTCAGATCTTGGGTTTTTACCGGGGGAAAGTCGACTTTCGCCAAAATCGAATTTTTCCGCCAAGTGAGGGTTGATTCTGCATCTACTCGCGATTCTGATGCCAATAAAACCCTTGGAGGTGGGGAAAAGGTCGAAATGAAAAAATTTTTTTTTCACCCGGGGCCAATGTGTCAGATCTTGGGTTTTTACCGGGGGAAAGTCGACTTTCGCCAAAATCGAATTTTTCCGCCAAGTGAGGGTTGATTCTGCATCTACTCGCGATTCTGATGCCAATAAAATCCTTGGAAGTGGGGAAAAGGTCGAAATGAAAAAAATTTTTTTTCACCCGGGGCCAAAGTGTCAGATCTTGGATTTTTACCGGGGGAAAGTCGACTTTCGCCAAAATCGAATTTTTCCGCCAAGTGAGGGTTGATTCTGCATCTACTCGCGATTCTGATCCCAATGGTACCCTTAGAGGTGGGGAAAAGGTCGAAATAAAAAAAAAATTTTCATCCGGGGCCAATGTGTCAGATCTTGGATTTTTGCCGGGGGAAAGTCGACTTTCGCCAAAATCGAATTTTTACGCCAAGTGAGAGTTGATTCTGCATCTACTCGCGATTCTGATGCCAATAAACCCCTTGGAGGTGGGGAAAAGGTCGAAATGAAAAAAATTTTTTTTCACCCGGAGCCAACGTGTCAGATCTTGGATTTTTACCGGGGGAAAGTCGACTTTCGCCAAAATCGAATTTTTACGCCAAGTGAGAGTTGATTCTGCATCTACTCGCGATTCTGATGCCACTGATACCCTTAGAGGTGGGGAAAAGGTCGAAATAAAAAAAAAAAAATTTCACCCGGGGCCAAAGTGTCAGATTTTGGATTTTTGCCGGGGGAAAGTCGACTTTCGCTAAAATCGAATTTTTTCGAAAAGTGAGGGTTGATTCTGCATCTACTCCCGATTCTGATGCCAATGAAACCCTTGGAGACGCCAGAAATGTCGAGATGAAAAATTTTAATTTTCACTAATAATTTACTTTATAAATCCCATGGAAATTATAAGTGTTTATTGGACAAAGATATGCACTACTTAATAACATTCACTTGATAAGAAGGGAGCCGAATATAATCAAAACAACCGATGATTTTGCAGCACTCGTGGCATTATTACTGAACATTTCAGAGAAGAAGTGAATACGTGAGTTATATCATATACTATACGGAAGTTTCAAATAAATTAATCATAAAAATTTAAATATTATTACTGCAAATCTCAAGAGCTAAAAGAGCAAAAGAAATAAGGAAGTTGATCTTTGAAACTAGTCAAATCCTGCATTTTCAATTTGAGCTTCATTTTCTCTCTTCGAATGCGAACGGTACATTTCCATGTCCCGAAGGACAGAATGTGTTCCACCTAATGTGCCACATGAAAATTCAAAGACACATTCACCCTCCTCAAAGGACCATCCAGTGACATCTGGTCTTCCTTAATGCATTTTCAAGAGCCATCTATTTTCAACAAATTATTCCAGAATCCTACGAGAAAAAAAACGCGGAAAAAAATTGTTGAGCAAGTTTCACTGCAAGGAAAACATTGCGAGTTATCTCGGAAATTAAACACCAGTGAGCAAGATCGTTTTGGGGATCATTAATTATACCTACCACGAGTCTGTGAGAAAACCGGGGAGAAAAAGAGATGAACAAAGTGTGAATGCCAAGGGAAAAAGATAAGCGTTATTTGGTTTTGAGAAAGAAGGATGAGAGAGCTCAAAGAGGGAAGCTAGATGTCGCCACTACGAACAGAATTGCTTTTCAAAGATTAATGACTTTATGCTTCATTATCGCTCGGATGTTTATAATTCCACGCCTCTTTACCCTGATCAAATTTCACAATTGTCGATTCATTTTGAGTCCTCTTAATTCCTCAACTTTAATTCGTTTAGAAAGTTTCAGATTGGGGGAGTCTATTTCATTCGGCATTTCCTTATCGACCCACGCATATATTTATAATGGCTGCCAGAACGAGACCGATCTTGATCGAGGGATACTTATTATTGTGAGGAAGATTAATGATCCCACATTATTTGCCTCGCAATTCGATACGTCGAATTTGCGTACGGCGCGGCGTTATTGATGACATGTAGGATTTTTTTTTCAACTCACCAATTCTAAAAATGTCATTTCGAATCCGCGTATCCCTGCAATGCTGTAATCGTCGATGATTTGAGGCGCTGAATGATGACTCGTGTTTTTTTACTCTGAAAAAAAAAAGTTGAAATTGAACAGTTATAGGAACAGGAATTTTTAGCATTGAGTGCTGCGAAACTTGATATTTGTGCCGCCTTCTGTTGTTTTATTAAAAATGCACATGAAATGATCACGTAACAGCTTTTATTTCACGAATAAAATAAAAAAAAACATCAATAGTCATATTCAATGTTGTAAAAGTGACATAAAAGTCCCAACTCCTTACGTAGATGTGACTTTTAGAGGTCTTGAAATGGAATTTATGGAAGAATGAACATTGTGAGTGAGACGTGAAAGTTGGGTGAATTATCGCTGTTTCTTTTTAATTCGGCAATTTTGTAATGTGCGAAAATTATTCTGACCTAGTGCATTCCTAATGTGACATTAAAGGTATCATTCAGCGCGCGTTAATCCTTCGTTTGATGCGATTCTCGACATTAATACGCGCCCATTATCGCGTATCTATACGCGATATTATCGACTAAATTAAATGTATTTCTTACACTGTTATTAGAAATGTTTTGAAATTTCAAGTTTTAAGTAGAATTCACGGGAATTCATGAATTTTCAGTGGGGGTGAGATGAAAATTTCGCCACTTGATTGAATTTCCATTGGAACATGAATATTCAGAAATAAAATAACATGAATTTTCGAATTTTCCCCTAAATTTTCGTGATTTTTCTAAAATTTCACAGAATAATTGAACTAAAAAATCAAGTATTTTATTGATTTCCACATCATTTGAACAGAAAATCAATGCAATATTTAATTTTTCAATGACAAAATTTCCTGAAATTTCAGTGGAACTTGAACATGATAAAAATTTCCGAAATTTGGTACGGAAAATGCAGACGAAAATTTTTAACGGTATATCCGAATTTCAAAAATTCGCTGAAGAGCGTTAGCGGTGGAATCTCTCCTTTAAATACTTACTTGCCATCTGTCATTAGTTGAAATCAACTTCGAGCTGCAAGCTTGTCGGTAACTCCGCGCTCTCTCCATAAAGCCCGCATAGCATCTGTCAACAACAATAAATAAAAAATCCTTATCTTGATCGAGTTAACTAGATCATTAGAAGAAATCTTCAGAATTTTAACGGTTTAAAAATTAATCCCATTGAACGGTTGAATGAATAACTTTTGTTCTCAATGAAAATCAAACTCTGATCCTTTAATCAATGCAAACAAATTATTAAAAATTTTCCACTTCCAACAGTAGCTTATCAAAAAATGGATTAACGTTCGGCCAACAAATTAGATAACAGTAATGACATAATTAACGTATCATCAGTGAGTACTTCCTACCATCAACCGATAAAAGCTCCATCTTTCCCAGTAATTCAGTAATCAGCAAACACCCAATTGCAAACGGAAAACAACTCTATCTCTAACCTCCGATGACATTGTCACAAACAAATGGAAAAAAAAAGTTTAATTATCCGAGTCTTATCAACAGAGCTGAGAGGCATCGTGTGCTGTGTTCGCCGCACAGTAGTCTCAGTAGTTCGCAGTAGACGCCTACTTCCCGAACAATAAATCCCCTCAGTCCCAGCTGATTTGCAAGAGAAAAAAAACAAGACTCAAATTGTTTTCGTTCGTTCGTTATCATTAAATTTTTCTCGTACGTGTCACCGCAGCTGGCCTCCTGACGCACAGTGGACGAGCATGTCCTGTACGAGTGAGCTATCGCTATCTAAAGAATATCAGAGTTTTCGGAGCTCAGTTCCACTCCGAAAAATTGTTGTTGACAGCGATGGGGCTAAGGTATAAACAACAATTCAAATTTTCTTATCTTAATTGTGTTTTGCGCAGCGAAACATGCCACTTCGTAAATTGATATGACTTATTTATAGGGATGGAAAGTCTACGACTCCGGTCCGAAGACTATCAAATGTCCTCTCATATGTTTACCACCTGTCAGTGGTACCTCTGATATATTTTTCAAACAAATACTCAGTCTAGCTGCCAAAGGTTATCGAGTCATATCCGTAAGTTCTTGAATTTCCCTTTTATTGATTCAACGGGATGCGAGAATGAATATTGTGTTTTGAAAATAGAGTTTCATGTGAAATCGAACAATTACACTGAGAGGAAATGAATTGTTTTTTAAATAAGTTCCGTTTGAAGCAAAGAATTGCTAATTAAAAATGACAAAAAATGTAATACCGACCATTTGAAGCCTGTCCTGAAATCAACAATTTTTGTCGCTAAGTTTTGGTAGATTTAGTTGTTCCAAAAAATTGGCACTCCCTGTGCAAGCAAGAAATGCCATTTTTAACAGTATGTATTCGTTATTCGATACTCGTATACTTGTGGGAGTATCTGGTTCTTCGGGTTTGTTGTCGAGAACAGAGCGATCATTGATGTTTAAAGCCCGGTTGCACCGAGCCCATCAAAGAAAATCCTCGGTCAAAAGTATCGGAATAAATAAAAATAATCCGCCAATCAATTTTTATCGAAAGTTCATCGAAGGTATTTCTCCAAAGGACGTGGTGTATCGATGTATCACTATTTGCCAATAATATTATTAATTATGAATTATTTAGTGGATATTTATGACGAAATGGCTGAATGAAAGCACTCCACGACGAAATTCTAAAATTGTCTAACTGTGGAATAAACTTACTCCAGACATAAATTTATTCTGACGATTTATTTGGTTAATATCGCTTAGTGCAAAAAATCTGCGATTAATTATCGGAAGAAATAAAAATACTCCGCCAATCAATTTCGATCAAAAGTTCATCGAAGATATTTCACCAAAAGACGTGGTGTATCGATGTATCGTCGATATTTGCCAATAATAATGACTGAATGGAAGCACTCCAAGACAAAAATTTATTCTGACGATTTGCCTTTCAAATTCAAATAAAATGATTTCAAGTTTGGCAATTTTTAACTTTCGATCTTTTTATCCAAACAAGACTTGTTTGAGAATCAGTTTGTTTTTCTCTCAGTGCAGTATCAAGAAGCATAATTATTCAAGAATGTAAGGAAGATATCTTTAAATAATAAACAAGTTTGACTGATTATGAAATCAGTCTTTAACTTTGACTCTTCACTTTTCCGAGTGCTAATGAATCCTTTCATTCAGGCTGAACCACCAGTCTATTGGAGTGTCAAAGAATGGTGTGATGGATTCAGAAAACTATTGGATTATCTAGAGTTGGACAGGGTTCACCTTTTCGGAGCTTCCCTGGGTGAGGAATTATTTTGGTCAGCCCATCGATTTTCTCAAATTAGATGTCCACGTTTATCCAACTCAACTATATACGCTCGGTCTGAAATCCCATTCACATGTTAACGGAGCATATATGAGATTTGTATTATAATTTACAGGAGGTTTCCTAGCACAAAAATTCGCAGAGGTCAATTCTCATTGTCCTAGAGTTGAGTCTCTGGTGTTGTGTAACACCTTCACTGACACGACAGTTTTCAGTTACAATGATTCAGCCGCTATGTAAGACGCATTAATGACGATCTTCTGTATTAACTGGCATCAAGAGAGAACCAACAGTTCGTTAATTCTTCGTCTGAATTTTTCAGATTTTGGATATTACCGTCTTTAGTACTTAAGAAAATGCTGATGGGGAATTTTTCCACTGAAAAAGTCGACGGGGAAATGGTCGACGCTATTGACTTTATGGTGGAACGAGTAAGTGAATTTTAAAGTAGCTCTGCCATTTCAACGGGCTGCGCTATAAATTTGGTCATCTTCAGTTGTTGATTTCTCCAACTAATCTGCGTGAGAATAATTTTGTCAAAATTCATACTCAGAGAAAAATTTCCTAATATGTCGACCATATTTCAATCTCAGAATGTTTGCACTTCACGGAACTCGAATCAACTCCCATTTATCACTATCGTTCCGCGTTACATCATGAATATTTTACATATCAAACCATTGGAAGTGCAGAAAAAAAAACAAGATAACAATAAATACTTGAAGATTGACTATTCTTTTACGCGATTTGATGCGTTCATTTGCGACAAAATCATACTTGAGTACAAGAATATTTCTGGGGTCACGTGAGTGAGATGTCCCTGTGAATAAAGTGATTGAAGAAAAATTACTTGTCTCAAGTAAATACATTTCAGATATTAGAATTTTTCTCAGTGTACCCAATTAGTATCATCCAAACGACATTTTGCAAAATATAAATATTTTTTAAAACATTTTCTTCTCATGAATAAATAATGAAATTTGCTTACAAAATGGTCGATCATTTTCTACGAGAAACTAAGAACAGAAATTGAGATTCCGAATCTAATCGAGTTTTCTGAAAATTCTTCGGAGTTTTTCATAATCTTGAAATTTATCGTAAGAGTGGAGCGATTTTAGTAGAATCCCCCTCAATAATTAAAACCATCGATACCTATTTTTAGCTGGAAAGCTTGAGTCAACCGGAACTGGCATCACGACTGACTATGAACTGCGTGAGCAGTTATGTTCAACCTCATAAAATGGGCAATGTACCAGTAACGATAATTGACGTATTCGATGAATATGCATTGTCCAACGTTGTTAGAGAGGAAATGTACAAGTGTTATCCAAATGCTAAACTGGCACATTTGAAAAGTGGTGGCAATTTCCCGTACTTGAGTCGTTCTGCTGAAGTGAATTTGCACCTTCAGGTACCACTCCAACCTAAACTAAATAATTTCCTTACAAATTCATGACTCGACTCCCTATCCCATCCGCGTCATTCATACGTGGAGAGGAAAATTGAGGAAAAATATTACGGCCCGAAAAATAATCGTGGAATAAAATTTGATTTATGTTACTTTAATTCATCACACATTTCGCATTTTTTCCTTTGATGATATAGAGTGAACAAGACCTAGAACTCAATTTCACTCCCGAATTAATTCACTTTTTCAATAATTTTTCCACATTTTTCCCCGCATATTCATAAATTTATAAGACGGTTTAAGTGGACTTTGACTATTGGCCAGTTTTCAATCAATATCTCGAAATCTTAATAGAGGTAACAAAATTTTTGTCATAAACGTTTTTGTAGCCCTATATTCAGTCTGCGAATATTTCGTTATGTCCCTTAAATTCGGAGATATTCCTCGAAAACTCAGCTAAAGGTTAAATTGCTATGAATCGTTTTACCGTTTCGCTACTAAAATGCCTATGAAAACTTTGGAACGCCGAATGGATCAATAAATTTATACCCATTAATCATTGCATAAAACGTCTCTCCCCCAGATTCATCTCAGGCAATTCGAAGAGACTGAATACGCAGCGTCCAACAGAATTGAGCCAATTCCGGATACTGTGGTCACATAAGCCCTTCACAAAAATCAAACTTCAATGGAACTGCCCAAGCCAACATGCCAAGCAAGCTTCCTCCCCACATGGCATGCTGTCCCCTCGCCATGGAATGACAATACCAACCTGAATACCACCAATTGCTCCAACAATTGACGACGTATCCCAGGTCAGCTTCAAAACAGAAGCCTATAAACAATCCCAGCTGTCCATGACGAACGCAAGCAAAGCTATCAATACTCTGTTCATTATTTTTATACACACGCTATGTTACATTCCTGCGTGTAGCAATTTACTTTCCTAAGAAAAATGCCTAGTCGTTAATTCACAATGAGATGAATTTTGTTTATCACGAATGAGTTATTTTTTCAATTACAGAAAATTAATTCATCACTGAATATGTACATAAGTAATCAGTTATGCAATATGCATGTGTAAAGATTCTGCATGGACTTGAAAAATATACGCATATAATTTTTCTATTAAATCAGCGAAGCATTCTTGATTTTTTCCTTAATTCAGTAGATAAGTGATTAACCCCGGATATGCCGACTGGATTACATTGACTCGCTATTAAATTTATGAACCATCAAATGCAATTTGATTTCTTCGAAGGTTCTGATGGAATAACAAAATTTTCAATTTAAGATATGTCTGCTATTGTATGTAATAATAAGCACCAACTTCATCAAATAAATAGAGTTGAGATATTCGACAAAAATTGTCGGTCGAATCGATTCAGGTGTCCATCGATTCGTACGGGGATTAAACAGAATAAGTGAATTCCGTTTGAGAATTAGATTCCACGAAATATTTTTTTATCCAACAATGATAGTAAAAATTTATAACAACCTTGTCTCACTGTTAAACATTTTTAGCTGAAATTTCTGTTACACTTCTATATTATAGTTCTACTGAAATTTCAAAGAATTTCGTAATTGACAATTCCGAATTCAATGAGAAAACCATGGAAACTGTTAACTTCAGATCAATTATTGCAAGAAAATTAACGGAAATCACCATTCAGATAGAGAAATTCTTGAATTTTCAATAAATCGAAAATTGAGTGTAATTTAGTACTAAATATTCACGTTTTATTTGAAAATTCGCGTAAGTGGAGCAATTCTTGTCTAACCGCTGCTCAAACATTTGGAAATTCATTAAATTTTCAGTAGTAATACCACGAGTGTTCCAAAACTATCCGCTATTTTCCGATACCTTCGTTGCATAGGAAAGTCAAATTTTTATATCTCAAAAAACAAATGCAGAGCTAAAAGAAACTTTCCGAAATCAAACTTTTGAGCAGAATACTACATCCGAGAAAAAGAAATACTCAGTAAAATTTGAAATTTCATGATTTTCTCCACCTAATTTCGAATTTTTTCCCACCGGCGTTATAAACCTCCCACGCCCCCCAAAAAGTCCTTCACAAAAATGTCGCCATCTCTTCAAGACTCGGAGATACTAATTCACCCAATTAAATCACACAATTCCCTTCTACCTCCTCGCAAATAAATAAACAACCGCACACTGCTGTCTGATTAATATAATAAATGACATGGGATCCCCCATAGCGGTTAATGAACTCAGCACAACAGCCTGGGAGACCGTACAAGAACCAGGTATCGATTCCCTCAGGTTTGTCACTCGCATTTCTCCTCACGATCTCGCGTTACCACAGAGGGGAACACTCTTGCAGACTTGCGAAAGCCGTTTTCTTTGTGCCAGGCGCATCGTGATCTTTCCCGAGTCCACGTCGAATTAGAAACCTCCATCGTTTCCCCCCGAAAAAAGAACAACAATAATTCAGACGATCTTCCTCATTCGTTACACTGCAGGAATAGCCGTATACCAATAAGATTGCTATACCCCCACCTCGTTACTAATAAAAAGGTGACATTTGTAGTGGTGAGTCCTCACTTGTCACTTAAACAGTGCACAACGTTACAACCGACGAGCGCGAATGGAGAACCGGTTGCGAGGGAAATTTGTGACGCTTCTTCGTACGCAATAACGAGTGTAAGTTGTTAATTATAATTACCGCTCATTAGTTACGATTTCAACTGATGGAGATAAGAAAACGAAATTTAATCAACATCAATTATCCCCCTCCCCCCTATCGTCTGAGACTATTTCCAGCGGAGAAGACATTCAATTCGTGGTGAATGTCATCTGGCTGAAAGGAAGTCATCCGAATACTTTCAACAGTCAATTGGAATGACTTTGTTCCATTGATAAACCCAACTGCAGTAGTTGTAGATGTTTGGTGTTTAAACGCTTGACATTCTCTTATGCACCTGATAATTCAACTAATATTCACTAACAATGTCTCTGTTTACGCAGGTGAATGGCTGACACTGTATGATTCTGAAGGAAGTTTATTTCCTGTGGGCAACGCGAGCGATTCGATGGCGACGTGCAAAGAGAGGCATTGTCCATTTCATTGAGCAATTAACACCAAATTGTTTGAGGAAGATGACCCAGGAGGAGGAAAGCACTCCCCTCATCGAGGGGAGGATCTCCATGAGGACCAAATTGGCTTATTCCCTTGGGCACATTTTTAATGACTTGGCAGCCGCCATGTGGTTCTCCTACACTCTGATTTATCTTCAAAGAATTGCTCTTCTGGAGCCCATAACTGCTGGGGCTCTGCTACTCCTTGGTTAGTAATGCCTGATACCTTAGAATATTTGGAAATTGTGGTGTTCATTTCCGGGTAGTGATGGCGCGAGACACTTTACGAGACAAAACATTGGAGAGATGGTCGCGGTCTCAATGAACATGGACATCTTTGCTCTTGTCTCGCCTCGAAATACGCGGTATCGACTCCTCTCGTGATGACTCCAAGGCAATTTATCTCATCTCGGTCTCATGTTTTTCATGTTTTTTAATGTAAAATCTCGGCTTTTGTCTCGGTTTGTCTCGTATCGGTTTTCCAGATAAATTGACTCGCAGTCATCACGAAAGGAGTCGATACTACGTATTTCGAAACAGACGAGAGGAACGATTTCCATGTTCACTGAGACCGAGATCATCTCTCCAAAGTTCACTATTTCCATGTTTAATAAACATTGTTTATTCAATTCCGTGAATCAGGATCATGGAATAATTAAAAAAAAGACAATACTCCATTTATTGTCAATTCATTTATTCGAATTGACAATAAATTGAGTACTGGTGTTATTTTTCAGTGTTCAATGATATTGATTTAAAAAATAATCGAAGAATTAAGATTGATAGTGTTATCGTAGTGATTAGAGAGAACTCAGAAAACAATGTTTGCACTTTTGTTTTTTGTCCCTCCAAGGGCAATTGGTCGATGCTCTGATGACACCTGTATTTGGAGTCCTAGTGGACAGATACAGTAAGAAGAAAACATGGCACATAATTGGATCGGTTCTCGTGGCACTGTCATTCCCCGTGATCTTCGGAAGCTTCTTCGAGTCACTCAGTGGACTGTCAATGGCCATTTATGTGACCAGTATTACGATATTTCAGACTGGATGGGCAGCAGTTCAGATATCACACTTGTCAATGATACCAATGCTCACGCACTCGCCGTTGATCAGGGCTGATTTAACGGCAATACGGTAAATCAAAAGTAATCACGTGCCACGTAGCCGCACTGTAGGAAATACTATAAAACTTTTTTGTAGATATTCAGCGCAAGTTAGTGCTGCTGTGTTCGTCTTCCTCGTGACGTGGATAGTGTTACCGACGAATGACGAATCCATGGCGAAATTGAGCGAACAGGATGGTTACAAATTTCGAGTAAATTTTCAACTTCTTAGATCGTGAAAGAGATGTTCAATTGATTGAATGGTTTGGGTGACATCTGGAGACTCGAAATTATTGATATTGTTCGGTATAAAAGGAGAAAATGAATGTTTTTTGGGAATAAAGGAGGATTATTACAGACGACACATGAAGTTATTTCATGGTTGAAAACATTCTGAATTTTGAATAGAAAAAACTACGCTATTGAAATATTTGTTCTGCAGTGAAGCAGTAGGACGGTTTAAGTATCTCCTGCAGTTTGGTACAGACCACACTACAGATTCAACCATTTTCAATTATGAAATTTGCCAATTAAATTGCGTGAGAGAAATTTGAAAAAATCATGAATATTCAGCGTCATTCAAATTATTATATTTTGCACAGAATTATTCTTTGTTAAACATTTTTTGTTTATAAATAAATAATTGAAATTGTTTAAAATTTCGGAAGCCTAATTTTTTTAGGCAAGAAATCGATTTCTGGTAAAATTTTGAATAGGAGTAAATTTGTTATGCTTCAGAAGAAATGAGGTTTATAGTGGAAAATTGATTGTTTATAAATGGTTTGATTATTTCATCAATCTTCCTGCAAACGTAAACTTTAAAAATATTTTTTAACGGTGCAAACTTTAAATGATAAAATCATTGTCAAATGTCCGGAAACTTTGGGTCAAATGAAGCTCAAATGAAAGCTCTGATATTCGACTATAAAAATAGAAAAGCATTTCACTGAACACTTGAATATCCTTGAGTCCATTTCGTCGAAAGGTTGATTTTCGATGAATATCTCCGAATTTTTCGTCGAACAAAATGAGAGCTACAAAATAGGTTTTAACAAAACTTTCGTTATCTCTCCTAGATTCGGAGATCTCTTAAAAACTCAGCTAGGAGCTAAGTCGACATAAGCCTTTTGTCCGTTTCGCTATTACGGGAATTAAAAAAGTTTGAGCAACTTCAAGACGAGAATTTGACAATAAATTCTCAATTGATTGAAACCCCAGAGTATTTACCAGAATTTTTCTGAAATCTATTAATTACCACAGAATGCTTGCGTTGGAATCAGCGGTTTCCGCCGGCTTTCTCATCAAATTATAAATTTTCAATTTCAAATTCACAAAAAAAATATCAGTAGCGAAGCGGTAAACCGGGTCAAGTCGTTTTTTACTATTGGCTAGTTTTTGACGAATATCTCGGAATCTAACAGAGATAGAAAGATTTTTGTCATGACCTTTTTTGTAGAGCTAATAGAGCGCTATAAAAAAAGTCATGAGAAAAATGTTGCTATCTCTCTTAGATTCCGAGATATTCAGCAAAAACTGGCTAATAGCCAAAATCGACTTAACTCGGTTTACCGCTTCACTACTGATATCACTCTCGTAACAAATCAGACCCAATGATTTTCAATAAATACTGAATAATTCCACTATTCACCAGGAATTATTCATCTCGAATTATTCATTGTTCCAGGAACAATCCTATCTCCCAGATATCTCCCAAAATATTCGAAAACCGTACCAACAGATGTATCTCCCTACCTCAGTCTGATGTTTTATTGATGTTCACCCATTCTTATAGGATATAGTCGTCGTAATAACAGCCTTTGGTATAGCATCAACCGTGCTATTCCATGCATTTTTAAAGGCCAAACTTCTAGAAGTCGTTCCAGTGACCTCCCAGAAATCAGACAGCGAGGCGCCAGAGCGAAATGAGGCTGAAAGTAATCGCAGAAGATCTTGGATCGGTATTACCCTACTGTTGCGCGTCGCTTTGCTCTACGTAGCAAGTAGATTATTCATCACACTGGCGACAGTCTATCTACCGCTCTACATTGAGGAAACAGACGTCGGTGGAAAGCAGGCACTAGCGACTGTACCACTGGTGTCCTATCTAGCGTCATTCGCTGCTGCACTCACATTGAAATACATCAACAGATCCTGCGGCACCAAGGTGAACACTTCCCCCGTTTCCTCAGTTTTTTAATTAACTTTATCGTCTCCCTCCCCCATTAATTCTCTACTCCTGTTTAGAGGTGAATTTATTCTCCTCTTATCACTGAAAATACTTGATTTTCCCGTTCTCATTCCGTTCATCCCGCATTCTCCAAGCATAAGTATCGAAAATAAAGTACTTTTCTCGAGGGTAAATATTCCCTTGCAGATATGCTATCTTCTAGGCGCTCTAATTGGGATTCTGGGTGCTGCAGTCACCGAATACGCTGGAAGATATGAATTCATTGTATACGCAGTTGCTATTTTAATTGGTGCGGCCAGTTCAATTACCATGGTAACAGCACTGAGCGTCACCGCTGAGATCATTGGTCCCAGAACTGAAAATAGCGCACTCGTGTACTCCATTGTTACTTTTTTGGACAAAGTTGTAACTGGATTAGTCGTTGTGTTCATCGAACGCTGGTAAATTCATTCTCAGCCAGAAAACAACGAATAAGCAGCGAGTCTGCACTATTCCTAAACCGAGATTTCTAAACTTAAATTGTTTACAGGCGATGCGACGACAAAGAATTTTGCCCGAATTACAATCGCGATACATTAGCAGCAGTATGCGCTGGATCAATGCTACTGGGTCTCGCTACACTGATGTCCGTGGCCCGATGTTTATCCTCATGAAATTTTCGTAATCACTAACTTTTTGTCCACGACATTGAGAATAAAAATCCATTAAATTTGAATATTTACTTTTTCTTTTACAAGGGTGAAAGAGCCTTGACCTATCGATGGAGTGAGTGAGCTTGATGAAATTGGCTCAGAGATGTCGCCACTAATACGTATTTTTAAATTCACTGGTTCTGGTATGTCATCCATCAACAAGCGGGAACCAAAGCGCCATCCAGCGCCATTTCCCTGTGTGGCGGACGATGACCTGCCAGATTTGCGCGTTAAACATCTCTCAATACCCCAAAATAATCGAATAAACACCCGGTAGTTATCGAAGAACAGCTCAAAAAAATACACAAGTAAATTCGTGACAGGACTTCTCTCGCATTCTCCATTAAACTATACGTTAAAGTGTACAGAGTATTTAATTTTTGTGTATCAGTCCTTACGGAGCCACGAGGCGTCCGTGTGGTTTGTCCGTGGGAAAACTCGTTCCGGAAGGTGAGCCGGTGCGCAGTTGTACAATGCGCAGGTTCTTGTTTTGCCTCAATTCAGCGATGAGGGGAAAAAAGGAGGGGGAAAACGGAACACGGGGCATGGCGTGGTAGCGGCAGTCTAGTAAACAACTTGTGTGCGATTCGTGCGGGGAATCTCTTGTGTCCGTTTGTTATTGCCGTTTCGGAGTGTGTGAAGAGAAATAAAAAATAATAAATCGTCACTGAATAAACCGCAAAATTACAATCGCTAAATATTTATGAAATTGTGGAACCATGTGACAAGTTTTATAACCAAACATTGTGCTTTTATATTTTCACATTTTGTTTTTCTCATCTACTCCTTTTTGGTGAAATAGTGGGAGTATTTCTCTTGGGTTTTTTTTTATTAGTGTGTCGAGTGCTATGATATTTGAGTCATCGGGGCCGATTGAAATCGAGGCTAGTGAAAATTTTTCTTTCGGAGCAACGTGCGTCCATGGCACAGTGAGTAAATTCTCATAACAATTATTTATTCATTCTATTGTCTAGATCATACAGTAGTCCGCATTCTTCGATGTTTTTTTTCTCTCTCCAAACCGCTCTGAATGCATCTCCCTTATCCCCACCATCATCATCACTCTTTCTCTCTCACGACTCGTTTTCTGCCTTCTCTTTCCCTTCACTGTGTGTGTCCCTGTATCTACCCGACGTATACGACGTATTTTCGGAGCTCGCCGTGGCCCCGTGGTATGTCGCGGTCTCTGTTTTGAACGGGCTATCGACGGTGTCAGGCCAACACATTCACACACGCACACATTCTCTCTCAATTCCCTTGACATCGCCCCCTCCCTCCCTCCGCCGCTCTTCCATCGGTCTCACTCTGTCTCGTGTTTTTTTTTTTTTTCATTTTTTTGTCAATAAAAATTTCCTGAAGAAAATCAAGTTTCTGAGTTCGGGCGATACATCCAGAGAATCAAGCACAAAACGAAGCGGAGATAATGAAATCTTTCCTCTCCCCCTTTTGACCATTTACATTCATTTATGTATTCTTCTTTTTTTCATTTCTTTATCGTAAACAAATGAGCCCACCCGGTATGTTTGTTGCATACGTACAGTACGTTTGTATGTTTCTGTGCGAAGTACAGAGCGCTGAGATTTAGCTTGCGAAATCAAATGATGTCTCGGGGACGCGTCGCGCGCGCTCTTTTCACCACCAACAACACCAATATTCCCACCACCTTCGGCATCCACCATCATCATATCACCGTTACAGAAAATGTATCGTATTAATTGACGCTGTACTCTCTCTTTCCCCCATATTTGTGTTTATCTGTATCTGTCCCTGTCGCTTGCTCTCCTCTGACAGCACCCGAAAGTACAAAATACGGCTGCGGAGGAGAAGGACGGTCTACCAGTTGCTTTTGCTTTATTTTTCCCTTCAGCAGGCCGTGCGTCGTGTTTCGCTTTACCTCGTAAGATTCCGGGCGGCTGCGTCGCCGGTTCGAGGAACTTTCCCAACTGTTCCCGACGGAGGCGGAGCGCTCACGCGCTCTTTTGCGCAGTCGACAGCGTGCGGTTAAGTGCCGCTATCGATGCCAAGAGATCGATGCGCGCGCGCGCGCGCGCCACAGAGGGACTCCACTGTGTGGAAACCCTGGGGCTCACGTCAGGAAACCCTGAAGGCTCACGTCAGCGTCATTAGTGATTGCCGAGCAAGGCCTCGTAATGGTGATACACTGGGGAGGTATTCTGTGGGGCTCTCCAGTTCGACATCGTCCATTTCATATTGATGGCAAATTGAATTTGGCAGGGGAAGCGCAGGGCACGAGATTTTGGGGGGAGCGGGGGATGAA
>NW_021680342.1:1345170-1358729 GCF_001412515.2 Diachasma alloeum | reverse complement strand
GGGGGGGGGGGGGGGGAGAGCCGTAGACTACAGGGTATTTTTGTGCAGTCAATGACCAGATGCGGAACGCGACAGAGCGCGGCCTCACGACCTGCCACGACACAGATGAATGCATCTTTATTCTCAAGACAGGGTTTCAGTATTCTCGGTTAAATTCACTCCAAGTCCTGCGAATTTTCAATGTATAGTTTTAGTAGGAGAGCTTGTGATTCAGCGGCTTTCGGAGAATCATTGGCAAATAAAATTGTTCGGCGAATAGATGGGGTTTTATCATTTCGCTTATTTCATTCATGATCGAATGCTTTTTCTGGGTAATCTTGGAGAACGTGAGATTTGTTGGAATCGCGTGGAGATATGATTCATAGGACATTCTTGGGTGGGAGTATTTGCATTCCCGGGTGCATTTTTCATGATTTTCGTCGTTCTTTGAAGTCGGTTATACTGTTAATAATTTTCGTCTGAATTTTCGGGGCGACATCGCGAAAATTTTTATAGTGGTCAATTTCCACTGAAATTTCATGAAATATTGTCATTGAACAATCGAATATTTCATTGACTTTCCGTTCAAATGATGTGGAAATCAATAAAATGCTTGATTTTTCAGTTCGATTATTACGTGAAAATTCGGGGATAAATTGAACATTCATGTCATATTGTTTCTGAATATTCATATCCCATTGAATTTATGTTCCTTAAATTCTACCTAAAACGTGAAATTTCATTAACCATTTTCCCCTAAATCCAATTCAATGTCACTCTCACGAGAATTACTATAATATCTTCCATGAAATTTCACAAAATTTCCAACAGTGTAAAATACTTTTTGGGTATCGAAAACATTGCGGAAGAAAAAAGCATGCTTGTCATGTTTTTCCATTGTTCTCATGTGACGTAGAAACGTGAAATCATATGTGAACGAAACACCTTGCAAAATAATGT
The DNA here is from genome assembly GCF_001412515.2 of Diachasma alloeum. Classification (NCBI taxonomy): domain Eukaryota; kingdom Metazoa; phylum Arthropoda; class Insecta; order Hymenoptera; family Braconidae; genus Diachasma; species Diachasma alloeum. Next base: position 1,357,790 of record NW_021680342.1, on the reverse strand, counting down.
CCATAATGTCCATGACGAAAGCAAACGTGTTCACACGAAAGCGTAATCACTATGAAAATTCATTTCCACGTACAGTACAAAGTTGTGACATTGTAGGTTCGACATTTAAATTGTAGGTGATAATAAATAGTCAATAAATCACTTTTAGTATTTTGGCAAGGACAATCGTTACCATTGAATTAATAAAAAAAAATCGTTACAGTAGTGGAAAAAAAGTAATTTGGCTTTTCCGCAATTCCACTCGGTGTTTGTTGTTTGCTTTGCCGAAGGCTCCCGAGAATGTAATTTCGACACGGAAGTCATCGCTCCCCGCCATTTCTCCTCTTATCCACCCTCCCCACCTGCGTTCTCACTACGCGTACACGTGTGTCGAGGAAAAAGTGGGGTGATCGTACTATCACAATAACACTCTGTTTACATGAAAAAACAATGAACTACGTCCGGAATAAGAGCAGTTGTTGTAAAGTTCAATGATTCTAAATCATTTATATATCTACTACTGTGACATTTTGCCACTTCAACTTGATTACCATACATTTCGCTGAGGTTTCTTTGAGGTGGGGTATCAAGGACTTTGTAACACGCCTGCGATTTCCATTGAATCATTCACCAAATTTTCCTCCCCCTCTGACACTAGTACATAAAAATTCCAATACATCGGTATATCTGATCGTCCCTTAGATTGTGAGCAATTGCTGACAAAAGTGCTACTAAATGTTCTGTCACTCATAGTAAGTAGAGAAAAGAAAAACCAATTGATATGTTATCCTGATGGATGACATTACATTGGCTTTTAATACTTACAATGAATTATTTGATATACTTCGATTTTCAAAAAATATTGCATAGATAATAGATAATGAATGTCGAGGAGACGCCGTTTGTTTGGGGTTCAATGTTCGTAAATCATTTACTCATCTCTAACATTCGAACTTTCGTCACTCAACTCAGATTTCATTAACGTAAATTTGATTTTATTAACATAAATTTGTGACATGCCTATAGTTGCATTACATAATTCCTCCAATTTTCTTCTCTTTTCAACAATAATACATCAAAATTCGAACATATAAAACCACCGCCTTCCGTGGTGTACATCGATATCTCGTGATACCTTAGGTTTGGCAGTGTCTATTTACACGCTCCACGGTAACTTTGACCGTGGATATACCCGACGTTTTTCCGTGGATTCAAGGTAAATTCTACCGTGGTTATATGAGAGATCGTGGACCCTCAACTTCTACTTCTCAAAATAAATCTAGACAATAAACTAGACACATCGAATCAATTGATAAGTGATATGCAAACAGCAGACTAGTAAATAATTTTCTCAAAATATGAATTCGTTGAATACGAATATCAGTCTAGATTAACGTATGAGATGTGTCGAACTGTGGTTCCTTTTCTGGAACTCTACTTCGAGAGTTTAAAATCAGACTTCATAGCAGAGATGTCAGACAAGATGTGAATGTTTTTTTTGGGCCCGAATGCAGGAGCGGGTCTCGGAATATAGTGCAATAACTATTTATTAAATAACTATTTATCAGCATCTCATGATTTCTACGTCACGTCTTGCGAGTAATTACTACTAAGTGTACATTTGGCTTTAGAGATTCTACGACTCGTAGTAGTTTAAAAGCAAAAAAACCATTGATAAGTTATCACGTTGGGTTAGACGACATTGGTTTCCCACGTCTGCAATGAACTTTCCGTTGAGGTAGTGAATGTATACTGCACTTTTCATAAGTACTGCTTCACTTAAACCACCAACGCAATGATGAAATTATAAAAAAAATCGGTTGAATATGAGTCAGAAAATGTGATAATTAATGCGCGATAGATGTTTTAAAGTTCAACATTTCTCAATCTTTCATTTATATCTTGCTTTGACATTTTGCCACTTCGTGTCAACTACTACACATTGTATCGACAACTTCGAAGCAAAATATCAAGGTCTTTGTAACAGACTGTGTAAAATAATCATTTTCTTTCAATAATTTGCTGAATTTCCCCCGTTTTCTTAAAAATGCTGATACACTGGGAATTCAATTAATTGCTTCAATATTTTCTTTTTTCAAATACTCAGCAGCAATTGATAATAAGAATGCACTTGACTTTAGAGTTTCTATCATTTCTAGTGGTTCGAAAAAGAAAAAAACACAAATGATAAGTTATCGCACCAGAAGACACGACATTGGTTTTAATGCGTGTAATAAAATTATTTTATTACGATTATAAACCTTTTTCAGAGTTACGTCGGACTATCAAAAATACTGTCCACGCAGTAAACGAAATGTCCACAAAAATCAAAGTACTTGTTCCCAAATTGTAGATAAATAAAACGGTGACAGATCTTGAAGAATTTTGTTATTGATAACGAGATAACTAACGGAAGCCAAGTTTCACGATCAAGATGTTAGTTAATGAATCGAGCACTCGAACCACCGGGGGATTAAGAGGCGCCTGGCGCGTCTGCCACTGTCGGAAGTTCACGCAAAACCACAAACTCGATTATCAAGGATTGTGGTTTTTTCACTCTCCCTTCCTCTTTTTCTGTCCCCATCTCTTTTTTACTCACTCTTTCTCTCTGTCACGCAACGTGAATGAGAGCAGAAATGTTTTTGTTCATTTTATTTTTCAACTTCAGTGAGGGCATCAATGGGCACGTGTGGTGTATATGGGTTGAGTTTCAAAAGAAAGAAGGATGGGGGTAGGTGTGTGCTGTGTGTGCTTTGAAGTGCAACATTATCGAGGGAATATGCAATGGCTTTTGCGCGTCATTGACTGCACTAAATAAACAGTTTGGAGTCAGCGTAAGGGGACGAATAGAAAAAAATAATGCGCACTTGAGGGAGAATGAAGCCGAGGAAATATGGGACAAATAAAATTCATTGTCAGTTATTATTTAGTTATCAAATTCGCTTCGATAGCAAACTCTGTCATTAAGATTTATAGTGATCAATAGAGAGAAGTAGTTGTTCAACTTGGAGTCTCTGTTTCCCTAGTTTGAACTTCGCTTGTCACGTGTAGTGGCGTGAGGTGTGAAGTGATGAAGAGCTTCAACATGGAGAGGATGAGGAGACTGAAAATAAACGGCACGATATTGTGTGAAGCCTTGTGGAAGTAGTTAGTTAGTGGTGTGGGGAAGATTGGGATTGTGGGAGTGCCACGTGTCACAGTTAATATTCAAATTGTGTATCGAACTTCTTCGCAAGTATTTTATTCGATCATAGAATTCATCGATCTTCTTCACGACGACAATTATTAAATATTCATAGTATTGGCGGATGGGTGACGGTGGGTACAAGATTTTTAACTTCCCGAGTCGAAGGGAGGAAGTTTCGGGGTAATGACCCCGAAAATCGAATGTGAATCATTCTGGTACGTTTTCGAAGACGTGGCGGTATGTGTGTGCGTATGTGTCCAAAATTTTGTCCAACAATGTCTTCTGAACAACGACTTAGAACTGATTAGGTTATGAAGACGACCGTCTCCGCGGTTCGTTAGTTATTCGCATAAAACTTGTGAAAAAATGGAAAAAAATGAGTTTTTTTTTCAAGATTTAACCATTTTACCGAGAATAATGATGGGTTTTGAGTTCTTTTAGTACGGTCGATGCATCTACATGTTATTCGATTGGTTATTTCGATTGGATTCTGAGCAAAATCGTCTCAGCCGTTTCAAAAAGAAAATTAGGAATTGGTCGGGAAGTTATTGATCCGATTCGTAAGTGGTCACAACCACTTCAACCCAACCGCAATGAGAGCGAGCGGAGCGAGCGACCAACAAACCGGACTAATTTTTAGTCTTGAATTAATGTCGGTACTGGGCTCTGTAATCAGGTTCGATCGATGCATCAATCAATAATTGATCACCGATTATTTGCAAGCATTATTCGCGGAGAAACTTGATGTCTGTTCCCTCAAAGTTTCTTTCAGTTTCAAATCTTCGGTGGAAGTAGCACAGTCAAGTATCTGTAACTTCAAAGTGACGGAGACAAATATATGTATTTTTCTCCCTCTCAGCAACTCCTGAGAAAGCACTGGGTGCTCTCGGTGAACGCTTTGTTCTGGGAATTGACACTCTCGCTCCGAAGAAGTTAGAGACTCTTATCTACCGTCAATGCATGGACGCGTCGAAACAAGGACGAGTGAGATTCAGGTGACGGTTGAGGAGAATAAGCGCGTTTCAATAACCAATAACTCAGAACGGTTTGAGTGGAATTTCATTCTCAAGACGGTTGTCGAGCATGCGTTCTGTGTTCTCCTTTCAAGAAGTATTAGAGATTTGAGTAGATTCATTTTGGTTGCCGTAAGTGCATTTACGTAGACTGTTAGAAATTTTTGTTAATTTCATGGAAGATATCGTAGGAAATCTCATGAGAGTGACATTGAATCCGATTTAGGGAAAAAATGGTCATGAAATGTGAAGTTTTAAGTAGAATTCACGGAAAGTCATGAGTTTTCAGTGGGAGTGAAATGGAAATTTCACAACTTGATTGAATTTTCAGTGGAACATGAATATTCAGAAACAAAATGACATGAAATTTACTCCTACTCCTACATCGAAGAAATAAAATAAAGAACATGATGATATCATTATTTGAGGAAAAAATGAGTCATGAAACTAAATATCGTTTATTAAACAAAATTAAATCTGTCCAAATGTAAAAATTAATTCATTGGACGCCCACAACATCGCTAGAATTTTTTATCATGTGACAATTGCACTGAAATTTGAAGGAATTTTCTCATTGAAAATTCACAGTCTGATGAAAAAATCAATGGAATCTGTAACTTTAGCTTCAATTATTTCAGGTACTTTCTCAGTCTAATTTTGGGGTATACAGTGGGGGTAAACATCAAAGATGCCGAAAAAATCGTCCGAAAAAAAAATATGAAAATTTTAAAGGTTCATGAGTGAATGGAAATTTTGCCGATCGGGTTCCTTTTTATTTATGACTCATAATTATTCGACCGACGACTATTTTTATCTTCAATTTTTTTTATGATCTTCATAAATTAAAAGTATCGTCTGAGATTCGGCAACAACGCATTTTTGTTGAACGAAGTTGGTGTTGATGTGCTTCGATTTAATATAGGAGCTACAGCGAAGCTAACCCTCTGCATTCTAACCTTCTCTCGTTGCTGTTATGTTTCACCGCCATTTTTCCCGTCTCCCGAAAATTCATGGGACATTCGGACTTCTTGCGACATATTTCTATTTAAAAAAATTTTCCTCAAAATTTCAAATTTTCTGTACATTGTCGACTGCTCCCATATAACTGACTGAGAAAGCACCTTAATAAAGAATATATTCCCAAATTTTCAGTTAATAAAATACTGAATACCCATATTTTGATTGGAGATTCACCAAAGTTGGAAAATTCTCATCGTCTTACCGCTCAAAATGACAGTATGAGGAGTTTTCATGCCTCTCTACACGAGAGATCAAATTTAACTGGACGTCTTCCAAAAGTCATGACAAAAAGAACTATTTTCCTTACTTTTGTACTTTACAAGTCAACTTTTGTTCGTCAATTTCTGCTCATATCTTCGGGACAACTTATATTAACCCTTTCCCCGTACAGACACTCACCACCACTATATCCATATCGAGTGTTATTCTCCAATAATCATACTACCACATCGAAGGAATAGACTCAAATATGATAGCAAGGATTAATGAAAAAAGCCTCCCTGTAATTCTGAAAATGGGGCTGCAATTATTCAACGAAAAAACAATCTAGAGAGCAGTGGAAGATACGAAAGCATCTATAATTACAAAACACAGGCTTGGAATAATGTTCCTTCGACAGTGCACACAAATATATCATTTCCTATAGATATACCGGCCAGACAGTGCTCGTCCATGGAGCTGTAGAAGTATGTAACTGAAGCGGGGGACGAAGATCCGGATACTTTCTGCTTCACGAACGCAAACCACAGAGTCTCTGTTCGGGCGACTCGCTGTGGCTGCATCTGAAGCCGGTTTTCGAATCGCTCGGAGTTCATCCTCCCGAAGTGGATGGATCGTGAGAATATTCGAGTGGTGCTGTTTAACCGCTTCGATGTATCTCTACATTCCCCATTGTTACTTGATACGTGGAAAGCCGAAAAAACATGCGTGGGAGGGCATCCTTCCTATTATCAGGCATTTAGGTTATTGAGGTAGAGATTTATACCACTACAAGCGTAGAAACGCCCACGTGGCCTTCTAAACCTGATCGAAATCGTTATTCCACTCCCCATACATTTTATTTTTCATAATTCTAGTAAATTTATTCTGCATTTTACGCACACTCCCACGAGCCGAAAATTTAGTCTAAGTGAACTCAGCGACTTGGTCGATTTTTAACTGTAGTCTGATCCTCATACGCGACATTGCAACTTGTGAAATTGGCGGGGATTTGCCGCGCGGGCTATTCAGGCTCCAGCATTGCCGAATTTACTCTACACTGCCCGGGCGCGTTTAGCGAGTTTCCGGCAACGTCGCGTGACGGACGGTTTCATATAACTTGGGAAAAAATAATTCATTTGTCGAAAATAACTTTTCTAAAATAAGTTTTCTTTAAGAATTTTAGGAATTATGCTGTAGTAAAAACACGTTCATGAAATTGCATATTGCGTATTGATAGAGATTAAATTTATACAAATATAAAAACTAATAATCCATTGGACACCCACAACATTGTCAGCAATTTGCATCGATTGACACTTCTACTGGAATTTCAAGAAATTTTGTCAGTGGAAATTCACAGTTTTATGGAGCAATTAATAGAAACAGTAAATTTCATTTCAATTATTTCCAAAAAATTAATAGAAATCGACACAGTCCAGGTAAATATAATCTTGAAATTTCGATTAATAAAGTTTTTAGCGTAATTTGATCTTGAATATTCATGTTTTGATTGAAGATTCAACAAAATTGCATGGAGCTCAATTCTTTCAAATTCCCCTAGCTAAACGGCAAAAATTATGGAGGCATACTGCGTAGATGTCTTATGATAATTAATTGAAAATCAGTCGTTTTCGAGGCCAATTTTTCGGTCATGACGTCGCGAAGACGGTCAGGTAACGCTTCATTGTTCGAAAACGAAGAGAGTGGGGAGTTGTCGTCCTCCATTGGCCGAGGGGTACCTCAAGCTTGGGCTAGGTCGGCTCGAGCCATTCTGTGATTGGTCCAGGACTCGACCGTCTGTGTAACGTCGCTAGCGATTTCAAAGCGTTGCAAATCTTCAACATTTAACAATTAACTGTGAATTAATGAGCAATACTTCGAACGTTTGTGAGTGAAAAATGAATTATTCAGGTTCCAAACTTGAGATCAGAGAATTGAAAAAAATTCATGCAAGTTCCCTATTCAACTGAATTTTCTGTGATATTTGAAACTCGATGATTTTTTCCCTCTGCACTTAGCTCTTCTGGAAATCACGACTAAACTGTCCATGAAATTTCAATTTTTTCTAACATGAAATTGGCCACCCCAAATGCCAAGGGTCACGAGTTCCCCAGAAATGGGTTCCCCGGAGCCTCGGAAGTTCGCAATTTGCTGGAGTCGGCAGTAATTGTTCATGGTCATCTCTCCCAAAGAAATTGAAAACACCCAAACTCACAATTCCCCTCTCCCAACGGCATTCCAATACTTTCCGAGCGCATGATTGATAGACATTTGTGTCTATATTCGCCGTGACTAAAAAGTAAGAGGCCAATAACTTGTGGGAACAACGAAATAGTGTCTGGAACGACGAGACAGTATTAAAATCTATACATAGAATAAACCGAAGAAGCCAGTTTTTAATGGCGCAGCGAAAGGACGTCTCACGCCAGTTATTCAACTGGGACAAGTGAAATTTCCCACTTCCAAGGAGCATCCACGGTGGTGCGTCTACAAAGTTGATCTAACAAGAGGTGGAATAACCCGTGAAACAGAGATAGAAAACGTGCTGTGAAGAGGGAAAAAAGGCGAATAGGAAGATTTTACCGCGCTCCTCAACCGCTGAGTCTCCCTCTGTTCCGTCCTACGGTAACTAGTGAGCCAAGTGTGCAGTTAAAAAGCGAGGAACCCAAAGTCGGTACACCGGCGTCGCGACGCTGTGCATTCCGTCTCTTCTCCGCAACCCTCTCTCTATCTCCCTCCACTTCGTCTTGTATACCAACATATATCTCACCTTCGCGTTTTCTTCGAGCTGCGCACAGAGTAAAATCGTTTCTTGAGCCCTCAAGGCGCCATAACAGAGAATAGAAAACAGCCTTGTCCCAATAATTGTATTACTTTTGTGTGCCCATTTCAACTTTATCCAAACAATGCTCTCATCGGTTAATTGCACACTATTTACCGGTGGGGAAAACCAACACTTGGAGAAAATTAGAATTTAATGAAGAGTTTAGTACTCATTTCCAGGAGATAAAAATGTCGTGTAATTTTTAATATCTCGGAAAATTCAATAGAATTTTAATTTTTTCAACAGCAGCAAGACGAGAGTTCTCCAACTTGTTTGAATTTTCAATCAAAATATGAATATTCAAACCAAAGAAGATTGAAGTTTTAATGAATTCAAAATTCAGAATAACATTTTCCTGAAGTTGCCCCGAATGAAGTGGAAATTGATAGTTTTTTCCAGAAAAATGTCAATTTTCAATGACCGATTTCCTTGAAATTTCCGTGAAACTGTCACTTGATGAAAATCATCAACAATTACGGAAATGAAGCAGAGATGAATCAAAATATACTTATTCGCTTTGTTATGAGACGGTTGTTACGGAAGATCCAGGAGGGCGGCGTTCCCCTCCCCTTTTTATGGTTCAATTCCTTACTGCGCAATTTCTTACCCCTCCGTTAGCGTCGTATACACATCCCTAACAACCCCCCTCGGTACAGTGGCTAGCGTCGTCCATCGCACCGCAGTTTGCTTCGTGAAAGGCGCGGCGCATGTTACTCGTTTTATCCAGACAATAAATCGTGGCAATGTGTATTAGTAATTGCGAATTGTTATTATTTCGTTTTTCTAGTGAAAATTAATGGGTAACAGAGACCGGCTAAGCAGACTCTAGCGTTGTGACACAATCGTAAAAACAGTGCCATCACATCTGGGGATGATTAACAGTGCAGATCTAGTGCAGTGGTACTTGTTGATCCTATTACAGACATTGGTGAAGATAATTTGTGTGTCATGGTGATAACGTATAACTTGATAACGCGGAGAAATGACTAGTTGAACAATAGAAACGAGAGAGGATTGTTTATATCGATAGGGGGGCCTCACACACACACATACACACACCGTATGGTATTATTTTTATCGGTGATAGCAGCGGGGGTGGCCTTTCAAATTCTCGGTAAAACGGCTGGCATTGAAATATTCATGGTACATTCAACCTCGTCTTTTCTCAGTGAAATATCAAAACACAATGTGAAACGGCGCAAACACAAATACAAAGGGAAACGTCACTGGTTGGTGTAGGTGCCTCTTAGCTTCGGATAACCGGAAGCTATCGTCTGGTAAAAGAGTCTCTCTAGACGTATCATTACAGTAAATCATTATCTTCAATCACTGTGGTGTGTTATTATTTAGTGAGTTGCAGGCTGAACGGTTTATTTACTCGACTCGATTTTGTTGGGGTTTTTGTTTACTCGTCCGGGGATTTCAATTGGCGAATATAATTGCGCGCTAATGAACATGAGATGTAAACAATGAACACTTCTACGCACCAATGGAGAAACGAGGATTGGAAAATTGAATCAATCATGGATGAATTCGTTGAATTATTTATTCTCTTTGGAATTATCACAACTGCATTCAGACAGTGTGATGGTTGAAACTTGTTTCAACAATGCATTGACCCCTTGACGGTCTCGGGGAATTGCAGGTTCTGAGGGAAAGCAAGTTACATTATTCTCCTTTTATCGTTTCTCTTTGGTTAAACAGGTTTGACACTGACGAGATTCAAATAGGTAAATGTCTCGATAGAGTTTATTTGGTTGATTATCGGGGTGTCTTGGTACTAGCAAAACAGCTTGAAATGAGTATTAAATGGAAAGTTAATCACATGCTTTTCATTCACTTGTCTTGAAATTGTCATACAATCGGACACTATCGTCAACCAAACGCCAATGTACGTCATGCGAGCTAAGAATTTAATGGACAAACGGAGTGCAGTCTATTTAATGTCGACGCTGTTCCTTTTTTCCTCTGAGTAAACAACGTGGTTTGACGTCATAGCGTGACACTGTGATAATTCTTAAAACGTTTCAATTTTTCTTTCTCACATCGTACTAGAATTATTTTCAGGGTATTTCAGTATTTCATATAGTACTGTAAACGTAAATTAGGTGTCTGTAATTTGCCAACTGTTCTGCGAACTCCTGGAATGAAAATTCTTGGTAATGGAGAGGGGAAATACGAGGTGGTAATAAACAGTAACGCAATAACCGATGCGATTTCCAGGAATCAACTGGAGTTCACGGGGGTGAACTCTGTTTCGTGATTGTCATAACGAAAGTAACCGGATGAATTTGGTTTTGTCTATTGTTGGTCGCTTGGTTACTTCATTGGTTTCACACTGTTAACAATTTTCGGCTGAATTTTCCGTGCCAAATTCAGAAAATTTTTATCGAATTTAATTACCACTGAAATTTCAAGGAATTTCATTATTGAAAATTCAAAATTTCGTGGAAAAAGCAAAGAGAACGGTAAATATGGCCTAGAATTTTCGGGACAGCGACACTGAATGTGATTTAGAGAAAAAAAATGAAATTTCAGGTTTCACTGAAAATTCAATGTCATTTGACACTGAATATTCATATTAGATTGGAAATTCAAATAAATTAAGAAATTCTCGTTTTTATGTTGCTTAAAATTCTGGAATTTTACAGAATTTTCAGTGAAAATTTTTCCCTCAATCGCATTCAGTGCCACTCTCCTGAAAATTAGTGGTCAACTGCCCACGAAATTTCCTTTTTTTTTTTTCTAACAGTGTTCTGTGAAAATTCAGAAAAATCAGGAAAATTCGGGGAAAAATGGAAAATTCAAGACATTTTGTTTCTGAATATTAATGTTCCACTAAAATTTGTGTTTTGTTTGACAAGTTTGGAGGGAAACGGGTCATGTGCACAGGATAGTTTTCACGTCGCAATAAGCGCATCGAGGTTGCTCACGGGTATGGCACGGTAGCCGGGCATGTGGCAATGTTTTGGCCGTGATCGATCGGGCGCCCCTTACACTGCGGCGTAGTATCACACTATCTTCACTTCCATTTCCTATTCTCCCCCTTGTCGCACAACCAGTCGCACAACATTTACCTTTCTCTCTTATTCTCCCTCTCGATATTTCTCTCTCACTCCAAACTCTCCCCACTACTTGCATAATCCACCTACGCCCTGGTTCACCCAAACACCCTCAGACGCCAGGGATTCTCAACTTTATATATTTTTATTGTATCATCAGGAAACAGACAATTGTTTTTATCAATTAATTGCCATTATTCATCAGCGAGACCTTGGGCTTCACGAAGTGGAATAATTATTTCTCCCCATTTAAAAGGAGGCCACCCTGAAATTTCGGAATCACAGGTGCATTTATGTATCGCGCTGATCAGTTTACTGCTTCAGTTTTAATGGAAAAAAAGTGAGAAAACATGAGAAACATGAGAAAATGGGAAAACAAGTTTTTGAGTTCTTAGATTTTTTTTAAACAAAATTGGCTCATGTGAAAAATTTAAAATATTAGTAATATTCAATTACACCATAAATCATTAAAGTACGATTTTTAAGATTTTTCGGATTATTTTTTTTCAGAATATGATGAGAGAAATCTAAAAAAATTATACTTGAATAATTCCTCATCAATTTCGAGAAAAATTACCAAAAACCAAAAAAAAGATTTAAAAAATCTTCAGTTAGTTATACTTGAGCAAATTTTTTCTTGTGAAAACCCAAATTTAAGCCAATCTTTTGCGAATTGCGTCATGAAGTGTCCATTCCTCTAAAGCCTCTTTCCGAGCGATGAAAAATAAAAACACCCTAATTTCCCTTATTTTTTACATTAAAGCAGAAGTAGTAGACTCATCAGCACGACGGATAAAACCCCTGCTATTTTGAAATTTCAGTGCGATCACCCCTAGCACCGAACCAAAAAAGTTTGCAGCTGTTGGCATGCCTGCCAACTTCACAACAACTTGAAGTTGTAATTTTAATGCAATTCCCCTGCTTCAGTATAACCCTCATTAAAATACATTGAATACAGCATTACTGCTATGAAAAAAAAACACCGCCTGAGCGAATGTTAATTGAAATGCATGAACCAGAGAAAGGTACAACGTTCAACCGATGTCTGTCATTATTATTAACAAAGAATAAGATAAATTTGTGCGATAAATGGAGGGAAAATACGTAGAGACGCGAATAACCACGGGGGTTAGGGACTGGTGAGACATTTGCGGGAAGGAGATTCCAACTACCGATTTCACCCGAGTACGTCCGAGGCTGGTTCACGGGTACTGGAGAAGTATACACACCGTTGAGTTCGACAACACTCAGTGGTTCGCATCCGGGAAATTGTTTTCACGAGCTATCAACTCATATCTTTTTTCACCCCCTCCTCCTCCTCCTCCTCCGCCCCC
>NW_021680342.1:1271102-1344370 GCF_001412515.2 Diachasma alloeum | reverse complement strand
CCCCCCCCCCCCCCCCCCCCCCCCCCCCCCCCCCATCGCTAGCCAAGCCCCTCTCTCTTGCTGCTTTTCCTCCTCCCTCCATTCACTAGCCCGCATAGCTCGACCTCTATTCTCCAGACATGACCTTCCCTTTCCACACAGCATTTCAATTGTCCAACCTCATTAAGCCCATCTTCATCTTGACTCGATGTGAAAATTCACCCAATGCTCACATTAAAACCTAACGAGTGCATCAATTAAAAACGATTCTCATCTCGATTCATCTCTATTAATGTTTTAATCGTATTCCACATCAACTCCTCATTCATCATCATTAACATTTGCGGGGTGTGCATACGATGGTCAACTTCAGCATGAAAATGCCACTTCGTCTGACTCGACGCCACTACACCGAGTGAATGCAGTGATGCCGCTCGGCGTACCGTTCTGCCCTCGTGCATTTACTACTACGTCGTAAACGTACACATTCGCGAAGCCACCTCGTACTCCCAGCGCTTCTCAGTTGTGGATTGGCCGCGAGGGGAAATTCGCCGTTGACCGGGCAACGAGGAGTAGCGTAAGAGGACGGAATGACGGGTGATAGAGAGGGAGGTGGATTGAAGCGGTTGAGCGGTACAATGCGGCAAGGGGAGGACGATTAGAGAGAGATAGAATGCAAACTTTGAGCGACACAGGGATGGGGAGAGAAGCGCGAGAGTGAGAGAGGGTTACCGGTCGTGGGGACTGAGGGTTGGCGAGGGTGGGGAAGGGGCGGAGGGGGATACAAGAGTATCGACCATCTCCTCCCATTCAGTTTGCCCCGCGTTTCGAAGCGGAACGTTGCTACGTTGCGCAGCAGCAGCAGAGTAGGACCACCAGAGCACCACCGGAGGGAATCTTTCGTGCATTGAACTGTGGAATAAAAAAAAAAAACAAGGATAGGAGACGAGTACGAAGCCAATGTGTTTCAATTCATTTCACATTTATGATTAAACGCATCTGCCTTGGAGTTTTTCATTCAACAATATGCATATACGTTGCACTGTTAGCTGCGGATTTTCTGTATTCTATTTCATTGAAATGGAATGATGGGCAGTAGATGAGGTTGGACGGTTGCGTCATTGGGTGCTGAAGGCTGCATTGACATTGGGTTTTTTTTTTCTTAATTTTTTGCTCTTTCATTTGGATGGGCTTTCAGTCTTGATCAGTTCACCTCTGGGTTGTCGCTATTATCGGAGCCACGCATGCGGGATATTATTCTCTCATTTACCCTCGCGATGCGCTAGCTATTGGCTGTACACATTGACACCCACGTCGATTGCCTCGTCCCGACCGAGTAATCGGAATAATATTTGCGGATACAGCGCCAGGTGGTGATTGATGCACAGATTCAGTAAATAGTTGGAAATGTAATTATTCCTTGGCTCGTAATGATGGGCAGATTTTGAAGATTATAATGCTACTTTTGATGTTTATGAAAAGCTTTCTCGGATGAGATTGGTTTATCTCGTTCAATTTTTTTACTTTCAGAAAACTCATCAGTTTTCCGCTGAACTTCTTAGCAACTTTCCTCTTTGGTTGAACGAGTTGCGTTTTTTTTACCTCCACCCCACGGGGGGAGCAGCATTTATTTTGCACATTCATGCAGGAGTGAGTGACAACAAACGACAGTTAATGTTGTGTCATATCTTCTTCAATTCGTCGGAACATGGGATGTGAAGAAGTTGAACAAGTTTACAAGTTAGATAATGTCCCAGACGTACAGTCCGTGACCCAGCCATGTTAAACCCGTATATGTCCTCTGTCAGGTACAACTGTAGACACTTTATAAATAGAAAAGTGGCTCAGCCTACATGTATACCGAATTAATCCATGTTTTGGATTTTTCACGAGACTGAAATTATTTTTCAATGGGTAGTCATTTCCCGGAAGAACAATCAATTGGTGTTTTTATTTTTAACGGAATTCGTGGCCACAAGCTTGCTAGTGGCAATCGCCCGAGAGCCTTCAGCCTCGTGTTTACATGTTTTATGACAAGGTGTTTCAATAAAAAAAATAACCAATAACAGTCAACTGTTAATATCATACAATTGGAAGAGGAAAACTGTTTTTAGATTTAACATTGTCAAGAATGAGATGAGTGAAGTAATTTTAAGGATGAGGTGACAGCGAAGAAAGTAGAGAGCTATTATCTCAATTATTAATACTGTGGTCCATTTCCGCGTTTTAAGTGAATTGCAATGGAATTCTTAGCTTCATTCGTTTTTTGGTCACAGTTGAAGTTGAAATTTTATTTGATATGCTGTGGTTTTATTACCTCCACTTGAGGGTGCTGTTTCTTGAGGTTCAATCCTTTATTTGGGTTTGTTTTGCTCATTTGCGGAGCCTGAGGAGGATTTAATTAAAACCAAAACTTCGTGATTTGACAGGTCACGGAGAAAAGAAGCTTTTATTTTCAGGGACGTGTCACTGATTTTTAGGAGTTCAATCACAATTATTAGGGATTAGCGATTGTGAAATTCATTATCACTAATTTCCAGAGCAATATCACTGATGTTCAGGAGCCCTAATATAATTTTGGGAATCTATCACTGATGATTCCTGAAAATTAGTGACATGCACGGAGAGAAATATTCAATAAAAATTACGTATTTTTTTCCGT
The DNA here is from genome assembly GCF_001412515.2 of Diachasma alloeum. Lineage (NCBI taxonomy): Eukaryota > Metazoa > Arthropoda > Insecta > Hymenoptera > Braconidae > Diachasma > Diachasma alloeum. Next base: position 1,341,729 of record NW_021680342.1, on the reverse strand, counting down.
AATTCTGGAGCGAAATGTGGTTGTAGGAAATTTTACGGAATTGTCGCGGAATTTTTCCAGAGCGTTTTGTAATTTTTATCTGAATCTCCTGGTAAAAATTACGATACCATCACTTAAATTTGCTGAGTCGATTCGGTAATCGGTGAGCGAATTGTCAGTTCCGTAATTTGTACTGAACATTTCTCTCCGTGTGTTCTTGAAAATGACAATTTTTTTCCATCTGTTTCAATTGGTGATGTATACGAATTTCCGATATCCCACGACTTTCAATAATTCATTGCAACTATTATTGTGAAGTGATGTTATTGGAGATGAGGTATACCTTGACAAGCGTCATTATCATATTCCTCTGTACGAATGGCTCTCAGGTTTTTCAAATTCAATTCATACATTTCCTGGGTATGGCTACAGCCCTTCTCCTGTCTGACGCGTCATCTTTCTCTTTTCCTCATTTTACCCCCTCTGGTCCTCTCTCGTGCGCGTCATACGGTTTTATCGAGCGTCCCATTTCTCGCCCTGAAAATGCTCAGCCACAGCCGCCTATCTGCTGGTACAGAGTTAACGTACGAAACTAGAGCCTATAGGAATTCTCTCAGTAATAAATGACCTTGCGTTGCACACGTCGATGTCTCTCTTTGTTATCTCGAATGAATATGGAAATAGTTTAATGTATTCGTGATAAAACGGAGTCGGATACATCTCATGAAATTCGTTAGAGCAGAATAAAAACGAAATGATTCCTTATTACAAATCAACGAGTGGATAATTGCATTTTTTTGTAAATGAGTTTAATTATTGTTTCTAACAAATTAGCAATATACACTGACAGAAAAGGTAGAACGATTTTGGTACTGTTAACGAGGCTTCTTAACTATTACTACGATTCGTTAATAGTTAACAAATCGCACTAATAGTTGAGAAACCTCGTTAGCAGCAACTAAATCCTTGTATCAGTGTTTCTGAATGGATTCACTGTTTTCGAGATTTTTATTTTGAGACTCCGTTTCCTCGTTTATCTGGTTATACTACTCTTATTGATTGAAATGTCACAAAAAATTTGGACTAATTTTCCGTTTTTTGGCTTACCCTGCCGAAAAGAAATATCGACATAACAAAACTAATTTCTAGCGTCAAAAATCTCATCTGTTAAGGATAAAACGCTTGGGATAAGAAGTCAGACCGTGTATGAATCTTGTGAAATGTTCAGGACTTGAACACGAACACTTGGCGACAAAGTGAGAATTGTTTGCCTCAAGAAATCGTTCATTTCGTGTCAAAAGATGAGAAAATTGCTAAAATTACTAAAAGCTCCGATTCAGTGCATCATGGATCAGAGACTTTCATATTGACTGAATACAGAATTTATACAGGTGAGAACCTTCAGATATTTCTAAAATATATGAATGAGTTAGCAATATTGTTGAGTTCGAGGGAAAGCAATAAATTCTTTTCCTTCTTTCGTTCCAGAACAAAATGTTTTTTTATTCAGTATCATCCATTTTTAGCCCGAAGAGCACCGATTGCTTGTCTGAAACCTACCATGAATTGATCGAATATACCTGCGATGTTCTCCACTCAAGAAATTATTTTTTCCATATTATGATAATTTTTTTCTCAGTTCATAAGCCCGAATTCAATTTCAGTCGTAGTTTTATCAAAGTTCAATTGCAATTTTAGCTAAATATATAGCTCAAGTGATCGTTGAAGAATGAATTTTTTTATATCAAAATTTTCGAAACTTCATGACAAATTGAATTTTAATTAGTGGCAATGGCTAGATTTTTTTAGAGGCTATCTTCAGCAAAATATTCATGAACTTTGATAGGCGCTCTACGAGGAAATTGCAGAAAAACACCACACACATACAGATCATCTAAAAATCACGTATTCAGACGTTTTCGACCATATTTAGTTACCCTGACAAAAAAATGTACGTCTGAGTGCAAATACTACTAGAGAATCACCGGTAATAATTCATCATTAATTGTATTTATCGGTGTGGAATAAATTCGTTCCTTTCTTCTTCAACTAGTCTGTTTACCTTTATCGTACTGCCTGGCGCCACACTCGCTATATTTGATTTTCGTTTTTAAACGGCATCGTGCGTTATCCGTAGGCGGTAAAAAATTAACTGTCTCGCATCTGGAGTGCAAAGAGGGTTAACTAGCCAATCTCCGACGTGGAACAAAATCATGTATAGATATAGTGTGAACAATCGTGTATTCGATGAGGGATCGTGATCAATGATAACTCGTGGGAAGGTTGTACGCCACGGAGACGCCAGACATAAGTAGTATAATAAACTAATCGATTCTTCGACAAATACGTCAAGGCATATTTTTAGTCAAATATGGGGTTTCAGTGGTAAATGATTTGTTTGCTTCAGCAGGCTGGAAGGTTGCTACATATACAAATTTTGAAATATTGACATTTTCAATCGAGTTTTCAAGGGGAGTATATCGAACTTTTCAATAACTAATTTCACACGAAATTTCCGTGTATCTTGTTAGTAAAAATCATTCGATTTCTAGAATAGTCAATAAAATTGTAATTTTCAGGGCCATATGACAATGAAAATGATTGAGAATTGTGAATAGTTGAGCAACTATTGTCCTGAATACTCAAATTATTGAGACTTCAATTGAATATAATGTTTAATTTTTAGAATGTATTTGAAAATTTAATTCAACATCAATAATTACATTAAAAAAAACAATTTTGTTGAAATTTTAAGATGAATAAAAAATATGATCGACGATTTAATCGTAAACTTAATTCAAATTTACCACAATGAAAATTCATATTCAGTTACTTGAATTGTAGAAATTCTCTAATAGTCCACTGATTAAAAGTTTTACCTGAAATTTTCGGGGATTTTCCATCAGCTGACAGTTCCACTGAAATTTCAAACAATTTCGACGTTGAAAATTTCCATTTTCATGATAAACTCAGTGGAATCTGTAAATTTTAGTTTAATTATTCCATAAAAATTAATAGAAATGAGAAGAATTCAGGTAAATTTATTCTCGTATATTCAAATAATTGAAAATTTAGTCCAATGGCACTCAGTATTCATGTTTTGATTGGAAAATCAATTGGATTGTCAATGAAATTTGAAATTCTCCCCTCCCCCCCTTCACCCCCTGCCAAACTCAATTCACAATCGCTCTCCTAAAAATAATTACCGAACTGTCCACGAATTTTCTAAACGCTGATAATGGTCTCACCTCACTCCTCCATTGCATCAGAATTTGTAAATTTCCTTTTTCCTCCAGGAAAAACAACAATTTTCTCATACCACAAAAAACTGTGTATCATTTTATTAACCTCCCGGCAAACAGCGAGCAATGTTAATCTCCCTATTTTTTTCTTCATCACCATCACGCGGAATGTGTTTTGAATAGATGTTTGCCAGGTTAGACTACCTCGATCCAGATTCACGACGAGACAAACAAAACACATAATCATTTTCGGCTAGACAACTCGCATACATGAAAATAGTCTTGCAATTGTGTTGGTACAAAGCGAAGAGCATATGCTGTGACGTAAAAGTGTTGGGAAGATAGGATGTGAAGAGAGGGGCGGGGGTAGCAGTGATTTAATCGGTAGTGACGGTCTGGGATGAAATTCGTGCCGCGTGCCTTGTCGTCCGAGCGAGCCTCCGCCACACCGTTGATTGTTGCGGCGTCACGCTTGATAATCCCTCTCCCTCTTTAAATCCAATAAATTAATTACAGCTTGTTATTGAGAAAAATTTGTTGCTTGATCGAATGAGAGAGTACTTGACCCTCAGTTACTCCCGTCTCGTTGATTTTTTTTTACTCTCAAATCCACTTTTAATTCTGCCGGCGTGCCCTTATCCCTCGGCAAATTAGCAGAAGAACAATATTGGAGATAAGAAAATTGTGCGTTCATGAATGCACGTGGGGTCATGGCGTCGTGTCAAGAGGCGACGAGGTACTCTTAATACTCCATTCAGGGTGATGTCGTGGTGGGGGGAGGGGGGCAAGGAGGAGACAAATTTCATTCGGGCTTTTTGCGATGCTTTTATGTACAATCGTTGTAGTTAACGAATGGCGTAGTGGTGGGTTTCCACGGTCTTCAATCATGCCAAGTTGCGTGTCGTTGTCAGTTACGCGCCGGTGGTGGTCCGTAAATGACGTGTGCTTTTGAGGTATACGATGCCCACCCGTTGTGCCACCCATTTTCCAACATTGTTAAAAACGTCAGAGAAACATTGTAACTGAGCCTCGTACTCCTTAGCATCGAATACTAATGCCCCTCACATTGGATTACATTTTTATTATCTGGTGTCATTGAAAAAAGAACTTTATTAATTCAATACTACCGAAGGGGTTGGTTCGTTGAACTCCTGAAATTGAGGGGAGTAAAAAACAGGAAAAAAGAGAGGCGAAAATACTGATACAGAATAGGGGTTTGACACGCGAGTGTGGGCTAAGAGCCAAAAAGGGATTCTCCCCTGGTAATTTGCGTTTGGATTTACTACGAGATAAACGCTTTGAATTTTGCGTGTACATTGTTGTAGCGGGGGGCGGGGGGGGGGTGAGACAAATGTGAGTGAGGGATGCGAATGTTGATATCGATTGAAACGTTGACACTTCTGTGCTGGAGAGTTTTTGGTGTGGTGGCGTCGTTGGAGTCATACGATCACTTGTGGAAACTGAGATTCTCACTGTTTTCGTTGTACGGTGGGTACCACGTGTGACGTTATCGCGCGGATCGAACTCATTACGACGTCAGTGTGACGGATGAATTTCACAGGGTATGAAGATTATGGCTATTTTGGGCTGCATTCGGGGTTATTCACGCGTTTAATGAGAATTCTGGTGCTTGAATTTGAGACTGAAAAACTATTGAATGAATTCAGTCAACTAGACTTGGTTTGAGACATCACTTTCGTGTCATAAACAAATTGTCTTCGTCTTTAGGACGAGTGCAAAGTTTTCCTGACGAAAGTTTTTTTTTTCCTTAGTGTTGGATATTTAGTTCTTGAAAATTTTCGAGCCACTTTTCTGAAAATTTGTTTTTCGTTCCTATAGGGAAAATAATTCTTGCCACAAACGTTTTTCTTCGTGGATGGGGCAAAGACTTGGGAGATTGGTGCAAATCAGACGATTCTTCGGGAGAAAGAATGAATATTATTTTATTTTTAACGGAATCCCTCGCTAAAAGTTTGTGAGTGGCCATCGCCAGAGGGCCTTCAGTCCGGTATTTACATTTTATAGGCAAAGTAGTTATTGTAGAATGAAGAATGAATAACTTTCAAAATAACTAATGATTTTACTAAACTATAATGATTTATTTTGAAAATGAGTCATTATACTTTAGTAAAATCATTCAGTTATTTTGAAAATAATTCGTTCTTGCCTGAAGAATCTTCAGTCTTCGCCTCATGCGTCAGGATTAAGTTTGTGAAAAGAATATTTTCGTTCTTAAATCGGAATCGAATTTGGGATCCAACGTCGGGTCCTTGGAACTAGATTAATTATCAGAATGAAATATTCTGCAACATGATGCAAATCTCCGGCAAAACTCACTGTTTCCTTTGTCAAATGCTTTTATCTTTGTTTTTCCATGATGATTCACCGAATTATGAGCTATCGTGCACCACATTGAAAATCAATTGCAAATATTTGTGTGGGAATTAGGGGCGCACTAACGTACGTCAGTATTTTCCCGAGCAATCGAAAAATGAAAAGTCATCCTTTACTGTTTTTCTTGCAATCATCTCTTTGCTGTGTAATTCTCCTGGGTTCAATTTCCCCCCTCTTTCTTCAGTGATAGACCAGGATTATTAATTGGTTCTCTCAGAGATGTTGTCATGTCAGGTTGAAATCAGTTGAGCCATCAGAGGGAAATGATAGTGCGGATAGAGCTCAGGATTTGCTGAATAATCGTCTGACTAGTAAACGATTCTGGTTGTATTTTTTGCGTGCGAAGTTGCCCAAATTTTAATACTCAGTTGAAAATTCAGTTTCTGTTCAATACTTATTATATTTATTAGCCACTGCATACGATTCCCTATATTTTTCTCGCAAAATTTATCCTCAACCACAGTTTTCCTCAAATTTCGCGAATCTCCCGTTACAAAATCATCAACTTTTTCGTTAAAAAATAAAAATCCATTGAACTCATAAATCTCACCATATTTTCCTCAATATTTTCATACCCATCAGAACTAACACAGATTGATACCACTATTACAATTTGTTTCAGAGATGCATGGGTATCCGGACGTCACAGCGAGTCATTGATCGTGGGTGGTGAAAGATGAAAATACCTAGTTTCTCGTTCTCACCGTGACGCATCTCAGTGGATTATATTTAAAGGTCATATCCCGCAAAACTCCTGAGTGAATCTTTTAATAGAAATTGATGAGAATTTAAAATATGGGGTGATAAAAAATCATGAAAATTGAGACATTCGAGAGACTCAACAAAAATACGTAAATAAATTTTAAAAAACTGGTGGGCAATGAACTTGCCGGTAGTGAACTGGCAACGAATTGCCAGGAGTGTTATCAATCGTGCACCCTCATGATTATTGTGCTTTGAACACGGCGCAATATAAATAGTGATATTGAAAAAAAATATCCGCAATGACGCGGTACACGCGAATTTATTTAAGGATGTCGGAGACATCTAAAGTTCGTGTAAAGTTTCGTGATTGAAGTTTAAGTTTTAATCTTCATGAGTATCAGCGAATCAATTGATTAACGTAGCTATTGAATCGCCAGTTTCATTGGAAAATGGAGTCTTCCCGGGTGACCATTGGCTGTCCAGATTGCCTGAATCGTCTGGTATTGTCGACGTCCACCACCAGGTGTTCACTCTGTGAACGTCTTCAGGGTAATAATACCACTGAGTCTGATGAGATGACGTATAAATTACCAGATAATGTGGGAATTTATGACGAGGGTAATATGAGTCGTGAACGAATGAAGTGTCAGGGTTTTGCGAGAACAGTGAGGACGCGTTCTGGAGATTCACGTGGTGCATCGAGTGTTGTACGATGGCCAGGCTCCCGTGACAATTATTTCAGTCTTCTCAATGTCATCGTCGTTGTTTTGCTGATTGCATTTGTTAATGTGACAGTTGCCGAATTGAAACTACCAACCATTGGAAAATCAACGAATTCCTCCAAAAATGGTGGTGAGTATTCAAAATTATTTCCCTTCTCGGGGGACATTTCCACTGAAAATTACTCAGTGAATAATTACAATTACTTAGTAAACATTGAGAAAAATTAGAAAAATTCAGGGCAGTTTGATATTAAATATTCATTTTCAATGGACAATTTAACATTCAATTGCTCTCCGAGAAATGACAAATTTGATTTAATGAAATTCTCTATTTGAATTTCTTTGTTATTTGTTTCAATGTAAATATTTCAGTTGCACGAAATAATGAAAATTAAATGAACGATTTACTTGATTCAAAGACGAAAAAGGATTTCATTTCTAACTGATAAAATCTTCAATCGCATCAAGGAAACGAATGTTAACATTTAAAGGACTATTTACTTGGTGTGACAAAAACGCAAATAAAATTCAAATTCAGGATTGAATAATAGTTCTATTACGAATTATTTCAAATTAATGAAATTAATGAATTCACTTGAATTCCCGCTAAATCTCAAAATTTCATGAGCTTTTCTCCTCTAAATCGAATTAAATGTCTCCCTTCAAAAAATTATTGCGAGATCTTCCATGAAATTTTAATTATTCTTCAACATTGTCTTTAATCATGAAGTACAATTGAAGAATTCATGAAAACATTTAGCTGCATGATGAATTAATTAGTTGTGTGATTAAAAACAAATTTTCTCACCATTAACTTAATACCTCAGTGGGAAAACTCGGGTTTTATTTTTACCTTGCGCATACATAATCCCCTTTTTTAATAATGCCCCCCCCCCCTCTCCGCCGGTAAATGCTCAGACTGGAATTCACTGTCGGGTGGTGTTTACGATCCGTTGTTACACGAGCGTAAATTTGTGCATATTAATAACGACCCTTCTCCACCAACACTCACCCACAGGAATTAACGTGCCATTTTATTACACTATAAATGTTGTTTCACTCATGTTAATTGATTGAAAATTGAATATTATTCGTAAGTTAATTATGTGTCATAATTTCTTCTTTCTGGGGACAGTCTGCGACGCGAGGTAATCGAGTGAAAATCACGAGTCAATTCAATTTCTATTTATAATCCTGTTATATACCATGTGATTTTGCTCAAGAGAGAGAGAAAGTTCATCAGTGCTGAAATTGAGCACAATTACCTCATTTTTTTGCATATTCCTCCCTCCCCTTCACGTGGAAAAAATGGAAATAAGTATTGAACGGGTGGAATTGATTCACGTCACGCATTTCCGTTGGGAATATTTTTATTCACAATAGAAAGACACTGGAGGAAAATTTTGTTCCATAAATAGATACATCAAATGAAGGGAAGTAACAATTTTTGTAAACAAAAAGTGACGTATTCTTGTGTTTTACCCGGTGGAGTCATGTTTTCATCTCTCTCTCTCCCCCTCTTGATGCTGTGGCTTACCTTTGTCACTTCACTTCCTTCTTTCGCTTGTTATATTTTCACGTCTATTGTTGCCTGACACAGTATACATCTAGTTTTATCTCCCTATCGCTGCGTCCACACAAGCACCGTGAACACGGTGGAAATAGGATTATTCAGTGACGGATATTTTTACCAGGCTATTCGCACAATGTCTGTCACTAGTCTTCCTAGGTGTTGTATGGAATACTTTCAACTTTTTATCATGGTGAATTTTCCTTGCAAGTAGGGGTTGTAAGTGGAAAATAGAAAAGTGTTGAGGAATGGAATTGATGGACGGCAACTGTTGAAAGATTTTCCAGGCAGTTTAGAGGGCTATAAAGTGGGAAGTATAGCTATTAAAGTGGGAGGATGTAAGAAAGTTGTCGTGCATCAAGAAGAAATAATCATATTTTTGAGATACTGTCTATGCAGATAGGTTAATACGGTAACTATCCTGAATATTTGAGAAATTATTGTACGCATTGGTATTGCTCATCGTATTCTAAAAAGAACATACACTTAAAGTCGATAACTATCGATATCTCGCAAGTCTGTCACGCTTATTCCTCTTTGGTTCCAGTCGCCTGAGGCGGCAAGTATAATTCATGATTAATTTAATTTTGAGATTTTCAATTATGATTGTTACAATTACAGCGCGCTGCAGCGCGCGTTCGGTCTCGTAATTACTACACGGAGAGAAATATTTAAGAAAAATTACGGAACATTTCACGTCATCCGCAAGCGAGAATCGTTTTCAGTGAATTTCTACAGGAATATAAGAGAATAAATCTGAAACGTTCAGTAAATTTTCGGGTCTGTCACCGAAAAAATACGAAAAAGTCACGTAATTTTTCTGGAAGTTGTAAAATCTAACAGAAACTTCAAGACTTATTATGCCTCAGAACATGAAAATTCTTGGATGTTTAAGAATTTTTACGAAAAGTTTCGGAAAAATTATGGAACGTGTTGTTAAAATCTCCCCCTCAGGGTAACTCATGGCTAGCCGTGAGGCGTCGGACGGATGAGTAATTTTTACGGAAAAGATCGTAGAATTTACGTGACGATTGAACACTTTTTATTGAATTTTACTTCGCTCCCAGATTACGTTTCGAAACGTAATTTTTACGTCTCTTTTCTGGTAATTTTTATTGAATATTTCTCTCCGTGTATGATAGGGTGGAAATAGGATTATTCAGTGACGGACATTTTTACTAGGCTATTCGTAAAACGTCTCTCACTGGTCTTCCCAGCTGTTGTGTAGAATACTTTCAACTTTTTATCATCGTTAATTTTCGTTATAAGTAGTTATAGTTCGCAGCAAATAAAACAGTGTTGGGGAACGGAATTAATGGACGGCAACTGTTGAAATGATTTTCCAGGCAGTTTAGTGGGCCATAAAGTGTGAAGTATAGCTATTAAAATGGGGAGGATATAAGGAACTGGTTGTGCATCAGAAGAAATGTTGATATTTTTGAGATACTGTCTGTGCGGATGGATTGATATGGCAATTATCCTGAACATTTGAGAAATTTTTATAAACATTGGTCATATTGTCAACAGTTCATATAAAAGGGTAGAAAAAAAAATATTCAGTGATATTTTTACTAGGTTATTCGCACATTGTCTCTCACTAGTCTTCCAGCGCAGTAAAAAATTCTGAGTGAATTTGGACTCTGAGTCCACACCAAAAGAAGGGAAAATAAATCTACACTTTTTCGGTGTGGACGCACGGAGTATATTAATTTAGAAGTTAAGTCAGGAGTGGAGTGATAATTGACACCGCCATGGTGTCAACATGAAAATAATAATCAGTTTAGAGTAGAAAATAAAAATCCACTCCGTAACACAATTTAACTCACTGTTGATGGTAAATTGAACTTACAAAATGAATTGATTTTAACATTTTAACGAAATATTCAACTACCCGCACTGGAGACATTGATACGGAATAATTTATTACTGTGTAGGTGATATACACTGCAAAAAATAGATAGAATACTTTAAATTTTTCATCACCGTGAATTTTCGTGATAAGTAGGGATCGTTTGCAGAAAGTAGAACAGTGTTGAGTAATGGAATTAATGGACGGCAACGGTTGTAATGATTTTCCAGGCAGTTTAGAGGACTATAAAGTTGAAAGCATGGCTATTAAAATGGGGAGGATGTAAAGCAATTGTCGTGCATCAGAAGAGGAAATTTTGGGATTCTTGAGATACTATTTATGCAGATAGGGCAATGTGGAAATTGTCCCTAACACAAATTTTTATGAACTCGTATTGTCAATAGTTACTGTATTGTTCTCCATTATCGCATCGGTGGACAAATCATTGGAAGCAATGAGCTGAATAAACAGATGAATTATTTACAAGTATTCATATACTATGGTTTCGTGGAATAGTGAGTAAAGCAAGGATAAAAAAATATATCATAGAGTATTATTAGTTGAACTAACACTTGTTTGACATCGGTAATTATTCTTCTGTCCACACGTTAACGCAGTATCGTTCCTATTCAACGAAATACAATAAATAAGAATTCGTTCCATTTACATCGAGAGCAAAGTATTATTAATCTTATCGGTAGTTTTTTCGTCGTCGATACGGTTCGTTTGGGCAAGTTTGACATGTATGTCAGATATGACACTGACATCACTACCGCGTCATCATCATTAATTCTGTGGTAAGGTTTCCATTAATAAAATTTTGTTTTTGATGAAGAACTTCGAAGCCAATGGGAACAGAGATATTTTCATGGAGACTTGTTTTGAGAATTTTGCAATCGGTCTGCAACTTTAGAATGTCAAAACTTTTTATTAAAAATCTTTCTGGCAATTTCAACAATAATTTTGTTGAATCAAAGGAAATAAATAGTGAATTAATGGACAAATTGAATTCCAATTCATTACTTCGCCATAAATTTTCTGTTTGATTAATGTCAAGTGAACGATTTATTTGATCCAAATAACTGATTAGTCCATGATGATAAATTCGTTCTCTTCGTTGAAATCATAAAAATGATTCAGTTTCTAATTAGTAAAGCCATCATTTGAATCCAGAAAACATTTGTTTTCATTTAAAAAATTGAGCTATTAGAATAAGTCCATTCGTTTGATTTAAATAAAGTTTATTAAATTCAAATGAATCATTCAAGAAAAAAAAATGAACCATTCCTCTCGGTCCACTGTGTAAGAATCTCTCGAAACACCGTTTGTGGTTATACAGTGTGTGTGTATTTCCGGGACTCCAAGGAATGCCATTGCATCCCTCTCAGGTAACCGTCCTTCAGGTCAGTTCAGTCATCCTTTTTACGGCGTGGGGCTGAGGCCCAAACTGCGTCTTCCCTTGGTGGGGTCGTGACGTCAGGGGGGTACTGCAAGAGTATGGCCGTCTGTGTGTCCATACTTGTGTGCAAGTGTTCCGGCCGCAAGAATTTTGCCCGTGCCACAACAGTCGAAGACGAAGAAAATGTATGGAGGTGTTAATAGCTGTTAGAAATTTTTTTAAATTCAAGAAACAGCTGCTTTTGAATTTCCGATGTTATGGATTTTAATTCAACTTCAGATCAGATGATTCACAGAACTTCGTATTCACCTTTGAACTTCAGCAGAATTGAGTTTTTCATGTTCACTATTAAAAATTTTTGTGTGAAAAAAAATTTTTAATAGTGAACTCGAATTTTCTGGAATTTTCTGGAATTTTACTGAACTTTTAGTGAAACCTGAAATTTAATGGTTTTTTTCCTCTAAATGGTATTCAGTGTCACTGTCTCGAGAATTAGTAGTCAACTGTCCATGACATTTCATTTTTTTTTCTAACAGTGTTGAGTGATCATTCACATTGATAATAAAAGCCTGAATTTTCAGCAGATTGAGAATTCAGAAGAATCATTTCTTGAATTCTCATAATTTTTAATAACTTTCGTTTTCATATCGCCCCAAAAATTCGAATTCCACTGAATATTTCAAAAATAAACTGATTTGTCAATCCCAACATGTAACAAAATTTCGTGTAAATTAGTCGTTGAGAATTTAAGGACATTTCAAGTGGAGAGAAAATCCTACCAAACCCTGGTGTGAGCGGAATAGGGGAACGGGCAACCGTGTTTAGAAGTTGTGTGTGTTAGTGAGCGTTCTCTTCAGAGGGTTAAAAGGTGCTACTTCCAAGAAAAAAAAATCGTTCATATCTGCACGAAAAAAATTACCCCCTTAAGAATTCAGGCAAACTGAATATTCCACTAGTTCCAGTTCTATTTTACTCTCCACCCCTGAACTGCGAGAACAATTTTCTGCTTAATTATTTTCTAAGAATTCGAAAAATCAAATACTGAAACCGGAGAAAAAAAGGAGACACGGATAATAGCTTTTTCCCATGAAGGGCACTACACCTCCAGGTAGAGTGATTCCAATGGGTTGTCTGCTGCACGACCACTCGATGTGGGTGATTGTTATTGATTGAAATATACGCGCGAGAATACAAGGCCCCGAAAGAGAGTGTGGTTCGGCGCAACGACAAAAGTGGCTCGCGCGAAGTCTACGCCTGGTATTATCCCATTGGGACGGCAAAACGATTTCATCCGGTCTACCGCTAATACTGACCGACTGCATACCTGATGTATTTCATGTTCACACTGCCAACGACAACAATATTCCGAGTTACGAAGCCAGAGAGAATGATCGTAAGCCATTATCTCTTAGAATTTCATGATTTGCATCGAAGTTCACAGATAGAAGGATTCATTTCTAATTGACAAATCAATTTGGTTGAGTGTTTCAAGGTCCATTCGGTAATAGTCAGTACATAGTCCATTCACAAGCACAAGATTATCTACAATTACCCGAAATCATTTGTCAAGTGTGGAATGTTGCATTTGTCGACGATTTTTTGTGTCAACTGAATCTTTTCTTCACTGTTAGCACATATTCTGCTGCTCATATCTAAGTCCACCATTTATCAGTACTTGAGAAGCTTTCTTAGACATGAATGTGTTTATCACTGTAACACAGAGAAAAAAATTTTGATTTTCAGGAATCCATTCTCAATCATTACGGATTGACGAGTGCAAAATTCTGAAATTCAGTGATTTTTTCACCAATTTTCAGCCACATTATCAATAAATTCTAGTGATATTGTCATTAATTTTTAGGGAAATGTCACTGGTTTCCAGGATCCTATCTTTAATTTTTAGGAATTTGTCCCCAAACTTCATCCTTCATGCCTTCCATCTCAGTATAAATCACGGATGATTAAAATTATTCCAGTCAGTCTCCAGTATCACCGATAATTGGTGATTCTTAAAAATCAATGACATGTTCCAGAAAATCACAAACTTTTTCCCCAGTGAAAGCTTATACTCGCCACAAGGGCGAAAAAAATAACAGCCACAAAAATAGTCTCGCATAACGATTTAGTGATAAACAAAACGCGTGAGACGTTTTCAGCGTTTATCACTGACCCTCAGCAAGATAAAAGTAACAATAAAAAAAAATTCTCATGAATGGAAATCGAGTGACCTTGTGCAAGGTCACAACGTTTATATCGTCGTTCAGCAAGTTGACGCGGAATTTCTCTGGAGGCGAGTATACTTCACCCACACCATCTACTGCGTGAGTTTGGAAAAACATAGCGCTTCCCATGGAAGTACAAGTGTTTAAAAAATTGTATCTTCCCTCACTCGAGTGGATTCGTGACGAAGGTCGTTTAATGGGCGTCCGTTTGTCCCCCCCCCCTCCCCCTTTTTTCTCCCGGACTCTTCCACCACTCGTTTAACCTTTTTAACATAATTTCATCGTGTGGCAACTAATAGAAGAAACGAGTGCCAAAATTGGTAAAAGAGTAAAACCCTGGAAAAAAACTTGAGTGAAAAGCTGAATTGAGTGAAAATTCACACTGAGCATGAAATCTCACAGTGTAAGTGTTAGGAATTCATCAATCCTATCTATGAAAAGAGGCAGAGTGAAAGAATGATGCGAAAAACGGTCAGAAACTGGCGGAAAATGTAGTTACTGATCATTTTAAACGCCGTTTTATGTGGACTTCGCACCGTTTTTTTTACTGTGTGAAAGTGGACGGAAATCGATTTATATCGATACATATCGAAACCGTCTGATCGCGGATCCTCAATTCTGGTTGGTCAATGAGTCGCGTGAAGTTAGCGGATGAAAAAACACGCGGTATTTTTAAATTCTTTAAACTCCCGAATTATTCTTTGCATCATAATTGTCATTTTTCTCAGGTTTATCATTCACGAAATTGATTACTTCTTCATTCTTGGATTTTTATTTATCATGTATTTGCATGAATCTCATTAATTTCTGTTCCTTCCATTTTCCTTCTTTCAGAAAATTAAGAAAATTTCCCGATTTTTTAGAACATTTTAGGCTTTTGTTCAAATAAATTGTTCACGTTTCTAGAAAATCGATTCATAACATTTCCGTTATCGTTCAACAGTTACGGGTATTGATCGGGTCACATTAAAAGTGGAAAAAAATTAATCGAAGATTCAAAATCATCAATTAATTTTTCACTTATCATTCATACCTATCATTGATTGAGTTTTTGTTCTCTGTATCATTCACTTTTATAATGCGTTCTTGAGTGTATAAAATCAAAGGCATTTGAAATTTGAATAAAGAAAAGGAAGCTTCTCACAAGCAAATGAGGTGATAGATCAGCGCTCCTGATCTAGTGGTAATAAAAAGGAGGGGAGTTTTAGAGCGGGAATAACAAGAAATATGCATAGCCATATCCTGCCTTTTTTTTCTATTTTCGCGTGGTCTCGACGGTCAGTCGCCGCTCCCCTGCCCCATTCCATGTTCTTCTAGTGTTCGCGTGCTAACGAGAAATGATCGTCATTTCGTCCGGCCAAACAACCTCTTGGAATCCTCAAAACCCTTTTTCCCTCTCTAGTAAAGAATTAGAAAAAAACCATTTGTACTTACGAAAAAAAAGGGGAAAAAAGTGAAAATTCCGGTGGGGTTAATGGACGTGTCAGCGCTTCCCTCCTGGAAAACACTTGAAATTTCCATGCTAACGAGTAGTAGCCGGACAAAATGTCCAATCCCCCTCTTCAACCTCTCTCACACTCTCGGCTCCTCATCCACATAAAGGACACACAAGTGACAGGGGATCGGACACTGGTTGTTTCAAGTTTTGCTGCTCCATGAGGCTGACGAGTGCGAGGAGAGGGATGGAATTAACGTAGTTTTGGTTTATACCCGAGAAGAACAAAGAAGGAAGGGATGTAGAGGCTAAACGAGGCCCGAGGTGTACTCCAATTTTCCAGCGGGCTGACTGCAAGATCGCTTTACCCACATTTTCGTGGATTATATCCTCTGTACCTTCTATCCTTATTCTCACATTCTCATTCATTATGAAACATTGATTTGGTTGAGGGATGCCGTCCAGATTGTTGGACCATACGTAAACGTTGCACGAAGTTTTGGCTTTGTGATTGGGAATTATATTATGAGATAATTGAATGCGAATTGCGGTCAAAGGGAGGGGATTGATGATCACGCGGTTTAATCTCCACGATTTCATTCTGTTTTTTTCACTTTCGTTCAGTTATTGCCGAAATATCCAGTTCCCTTGATTCAATAATTTTAAAGTTCTCGTGGTATAATCGAACTGAAACTTCTTGTTGTTATGACCCCCATTTCAGATGAGGAGTTTCTACACTTTTCTATTGTCAAAATGCTTTTCTCTGTGGAAACTTGGTTTCTCCGAATAGTGAAGAAAGTCCAGTCCGAGCCAATAAGGATGAATACACCTGGAAGCTTAGTTATTCTATTCAAATGAGGCAATTCTACCTACATGGACTCCTTCAGGTTTTTCCAGGAGGTGCACCTGACAAGAATACCAGAAAAAAAACCCAGGGAAATTTTTAAGTTGAGTGGGTTTTAGCACGTTTTGGGTGTGTGGACTATTTTTTCCTGGTGTATTTTTTCCGCCTACCGTTCGGACCAAAGGATAATTTCCTCTTTTGTAATGTGATTTCTCAGAATCGGAGGGTAAATATTCGTGACTTGTTCGTGGGAAGTTGCTAAGGAGATGTAGTTAAGCGTAGTCTGGTCACCATACGCGACCCTGTGACTCGGGTCACCTCCGCGGGGGTTCGCCGCTGTGCTATTGAGGCTTCAGCGTTGCCGAATTCACTCTACACGGCCGGGGGGAGTTCAACGGGTTTTCGGCAACGGCGGGTAACAAACAATTTCATTTAAAGTAGTGTATACATAATTTGAATTTTGATAATGAGAATCTGAAATAAATTGTAAACAGAAATTGATACGAGTAAAAACATTCTGGTTGAGTTCGTGCTCAATTGCAGTCCAGTATTACTAATAATAATTAATTGGAAAGTGGCGAAATAACACAGAGTCTTATTAGGAAATGAATATTGCGAGGTTAGAGCGAAGATTAAAATGTAGAGAAAATTTGAAAAAATGAGAAGAAAGTGAATAAAAATTTTATGACTAATACAAAAATTATCGTCAGTGTCAAACTTTTCTGATGAATAATTTACGTTTCTGGGTACCCCGAATGTACAGAATGCTAGTCAACCGAGAAACTATTGCTAAAAAAAATAGTTGTCAAAGCTAGCATTCATGTAAGCAATTATCAATGATGAATATTTTTTCCTCGGACATTTTCAATTTATTTTTCCTCACTACACTCAACGACTTACTTGGAGCTTGGATATACTACTCTAAGATGAAAATGAATAATTCATCTATTGGAAATGATTTTTTTTCATTTTTCCGGTTAATGGTAATCAAAGAAAATCAACGCGTTGTGGCGTGTATTTCATTTTTAATTTATCTGATTATTGATTCAATTACTGAATTATTGCTAGTGAAATAGATTTCACAATCCAAGCGAATTACAACTAGAACCAAAACACGTTTTCCCTGTGAAGTGATAATTATCGCTGACAATTGTCGCTCGGCGATGGCTCCCGGATTTGGCACTGTTGTGCAGACAGCATTCAAAATAAGGCATCATGCGCCGGAATGTCGTACGTTCCGTTTGTAAAACGGCAATAATTAACGGGCACTGTGTCCCACGATTTGTAACGTCCTACGTTTCGACGGTCACGGGATCACAGACGCCTGATCAATTGACAATTGATCCAAAAACCCCCACAACAACAGCGCCACCAGTTGTTCTATTTCGAGAATTTACGATGCGTCATTAGCATCATGCACGTCCACTACATTTTATTCGAAACAAATAATCGGTTTTTAAGGACCTCAACCTTATTACTTATTTCATATAATGAGAATATTGTCATTCGCCTGAATATACGTTTATTTAGTTCCACCAGAAAAATTGTTGAAGTGAATAGAGAAATTTCTGATAAAGTGTTTCATTTCATTGAAATGCGTCATTTCTCCGGGTGCGGGGTTATGATTTGTTACTCATCGCGGCTATTTGAAACTGGCATGAGTTGCTCGATCACCATTTTATCCTATGACTACTCAAATTCGGTTTAGAGTCCCCTCATACCGCCTCCTGTGAAAAGCCAACGCCGGTATTTACACAGGGCACTAACCAAGGAATTTGTGTGTCTATTCGAATCCTCGGTTTGTTGGAATACTCTTCCGAGAGTTGTAAAATGAATTGTCACGAGGCATACCTATGAAACTTTACGAGAATTGGAAGCACGTCTGTTGAATAAATCACGGAATTTATGCACTCGAAAATCAGGCTCGAAATCTCATGCAAACCGAAGTTTAGGTTGTTTTTTCTTTCATTATGAAGTTGTTAATGTTCTTCAATCCTTCGTGTTTCTCTGAGCCTCATTAGAGTAATTTATTCAAGCATTATTAATCCATTCAAAACGAGCTTCATTATGTACCGAATGTCTATACAATGTTTCGCATAATTATTGTAGAACAGAAAATGGAGAATTTATTATAATCTTCTAGTACTCAACATTTTCTAATGTTCCATTAGCATTAAAACCTCAGTAAAGACATCCAGATGCATTAAGATGAAAATGCCACGAGACAGTAGCAGGACATAAATGTTAAATGAACATTCCGTATTTGTTTTACATTGTCTTTAGTAATTTTAAATATGCATGCACGAGCACTTTTCTACCTTATTCATGCATCGACACGAGTGAAAAATAATAATATTAAAAAACATATTCGCTGCGTTGGCTGAAATAAATTGTATTGAAACGGTCAATCTGTGGGCGGTTTGTTACGACAAGATAAGAATAAATATTTGTACTCCGCACTGTAGGCCAGTACAAGAGGTTAGCGTATGTTGACCCTGTGGATTGTGGGGTCGTGATAAAATGGCGGTGGAAAAAAAAAATCGTCTAGACAGTCAACTTCCGGTTATGCCCTTCAACATTTGCTGAGAACAACACCTGGCCCATCAGGATGTACCCGAGAAATGGAGAAGAAGGGATTCATCATTGAGAGGAGAAAAAATAGGGGGCTCAAGGGGGATGGGGGGGGGCAAAAGGAGGAAAACAAACTGCGAACTCTTTATTTCCATCCCTTTATGCGGCCGTGTATGGGGGATATGAAGGGAGAGTACCTCTCAACCAATTCGAGATACGCCAAACGAATATCGACATACGGTGAACGAAAACCACGGTGTTATCGCATGAGGAGCATCATTCTGAGTGCACTCTTTCCTCTCGCAATTTAATCTTGTGAAAAAAAAAAAACAAATTGATAGAGTCCGTTCTGAGTTATTTTTCGTTTTCTGATTGTTGAGTTCTTCTGAGATTGATATTGAGCGTTGTTACAGTTAATTTCAGACGAATCATTGTATCTTTTCCATTGAATTGAAGAATATCTTTTAAAAACAGAATTCATCAAAAATTCCCTATTGATCTGGAATAAATTGTTCAGCTGTGAGGAATATCGAACGAGTACGGCCATTGAATTTTTCTGTACTACTTCTCACGATTTCTCGTCTGGAAATTGGTATTACATATTTCCCAAACTCGAAAACTTGAAAATCACTACAGAAAAATATTGTTCCTGGGCTGTTGCGATGGGGTTTTTTTACTCGTCTGGTTGGCCAGTCCTCGCCTACGGCTCGGAGGCCAACGCCACACGAATAAAAAACCCCATCGCAACAGGCCGGAAAAATACTATTATCACCCTCAATGCGAACCGTCCAAATCATTCTTACCGATGTGAAATTATCCGCAAGCATGTGACAGACAATTCACAAAAATACATTATTCATAAACAACAAGAAGTATAACTACAGAGAAGGTCTCGCCTGAGTTTACGATTCAACTCCACTGCCAAACGAGTTGTGCCCGGTTCTATTCTCCTTTTATTTCATAACGCTATGAAACCACATCCTTCATCATCCGGAAGTGCCTCCCGTTTCTACGACCCTCGGCCTTCATCAAACGCCCTCAATTTTCATACTACTCTAAAATCATACAACGAAAGAAGAAGGAAAAAATAATGATAGTTGTATAAAACCAGAGAATGATAGTTTCTGGGAAGCGTATGAATAACAGCAAAGTGCGAATGTAGAATAAATCATGAGGCAGCGATGTAATCACCACTTGAGGCAGGCAATAACAAATCACAGATTCCAATGATTACTCACAACTGCAAATTAACTAACAATTTTATAAATACAATGTTGCATAGCCGACGAGTCAGCAGTATCTTCATACACTTTACTCCCTCGTCCTCCACACACTCACCATAACTCTCTCCTTATTTTTTTTGTTTTCACTCGATCTTTGTCGAGGCAAGTTAGAGACTAGTTGGCTTGTATGTACAACGGCCTCGTGGTGAGTTGCAAGAATGTTGCTTATCCTCAAACGGGTCACATCCGCGCGTTACACAGCGACCTTTGGGTGAACGACACCAATAACCTTGAGGAAAGTGTCAGGAATGCGCTGGTCAAATGTGCGTTTACAGTGGATGACTAGAGCTGAAAGTATTTTCACCCTTTCTATCCCATTGAGAGTACAATTTTAATGATACTGGAACACAATCGAGTTATTTTCAAACTGATTAATGCAGAGTAAGGAAATGCAAACGCAAAACAGCGAATCCTTTTACTCCGATTGTATTGGCCACCTATCGAATGTACTGAAAGATTATCTGCGACTACGTAGGGGCATTGTAAGGCATCCGATATCCCTTATCGGATTACAAACATTTAGAAGGAACAAATTCACCGTTTTCCTCTGTATCTCACCAACACTCATCAACTACCATTTATTCTCATTTGTTCTCGCATTTATCTCTCTGTCTCTCGCGAGTTGTGAACAATTTTTCGCACGTACACATGCACGTGTAGTACGCAGTATGCACATATGTGCAGCATTCATGAGGGAGTATATTTTCTTATGAATGAAAACCTCTCCCGCCGCGCTACGTTCAACCGGGACATAACTGCCACCTTGTGGCCATTTTAAAATCCACTGGGTTTCTTGGAAGTTTATTTTCGATTTCAATGACTCATGATAGGTGTCTAAACGTGGGTATTATTAACAACAATACTGGGTGATGTGAATGCCGTTCTACTATTCCTATTATTTTAATTTCATATTTTTTCTTCCCTTGACATTCTCCGCTTCATAGCGGTATGTTTACGATTTTCCTACGATTTTTCTCTTGGCCTAGGCAATACGGGAAAATCCATTTAGAGTATTGGGTGTGATAACTCTCAACCCACACTATCGATGTTTTTGCAGCTCCAATCCTATCGCGATAAGTTTGAAGTATAACGGAAGAAGTAGACTTTGAAGTTGAGTGAATGCTCTCAGTTCTCTTTGTTGCTTTTTTTTCTAGACTTTGAGAAGGAATGGTAAGTGTTATCGTGCAATGGTTACTAATGTGGCGCCAGCAGCGTGTTTTTCGATGTCAACTCATCGACTTGTCAATTGACATTGTGTCGTTTTGAATGTGGAACGAACTGATAGCGTAACGTGTTGATGAAGGCAGGGAATGTATTTTTGAGTAACGAGGTTTTTTGGTATAATTAATGGGAAAATGGCTTCGTTATGATATGATAATTTTCATACTAGAACTCATTGTTTTTGTTCTACATTCCGATTCATGAGTTCCTGATTGCGGAAGGAAAGCAATGAGATGTGATTCATAATTAATTGAATTACAATATTGAGAATGTTTGTGAGGTATACACTGTTAAGAATTTTTGTCTGGAATTTCTCGTACACTTTTTGGAGATTTTTATCGAATTTAATTAACACTGAAATTTTAAGGAATTTCGTCATTGACAATTCACAATTTCGTGGAAAAATCAAAGAGAACTGTAAATTTCAGTTCCATTTTTCCCTGAGAATGAATAGAAAACCAGGAGATTCCGGTAAATATATTTTTGAATTTTCAGGACAGTGACACTGAATGCGATTTAGGGAGAAAAAAATATGAAATTTCAGGTTTCACCGAAAATTCAATGTAATTTGGTACTGAATATTCATATCATATTAGATTGGAAATTTAAATAAATTAAGGAATTGTCATTTTTGTGCTACTTAACCCTAGATTGGTCATCATATTTGGAAAAAGCCACCGCGCGTGGTTTTTTTTTTAATTACAATTTACTGACTAACCGGAAAAATTAATAAAAAAATTGACTTTGTCAATTGAAGTGTCTACAGAATTATAGTAGTTTTTAGAACAATATATTTCCCGAAATTCCTAAAAAAAAAACAAATTATTTCGAACAGATCAATTATTTTTTCCCATGTTATATGAAATTGGCCATCGCGCGACGTTGCCGGAAACTCGCTAAACGCGCCTGAGCGCCTGAGTGAATTCGGCAATGCTAGAGCCTAAACAACACGACGGGGAATCCCCGCGGAGCTGACCAAAGTTGCCGGGTCGCGTTTGGTGACCAGACTAGGGTTAAAATTCTGCAATTTCATGATTTTTCCCCCTAAATTGCATTCAGTGTCATTGTCCTAAAAATTAGTAGTCAATTGTCCATAAAATTTCATGTTTTTTTCTAACCGTATACTAATCACAGGTTTTTTTTGCTCAATTTTTCTAGTGTGCCAAAGCATAGACATAAGGAATCACGTGGATCAATTTTCAAGACTAAGGGGATGTCGTGTGGTAGAAGGTTTTGTACAAATTCTACTTATAGACCACGCTAATGAAACGGCCTACATAAATCAAACATTTCCGGAGTTGGTTGAGATCACTGGATACCTTGTGTTGTACAGGTGAGATTAATGCTGAATTAACATTCAAAGATTCTAGGTAATTAGTGATACAGAATTTTTCAAAAAAATCAATAATGCTAAAACAGATGAATAAATGAATACCAGTTTGAGGTAAAAAGTGGGGTATATGGTGGAGTGAGACTTCCAGGAAATGAAACAAATAAATCCGTCGGAATTAATTGGCGAAGAAATACTTGATAATTTTCAACGGCAAGACTCAATTACCCGTCTTCAGTCATTGAGACGATTGGTTTCCTGTGAACAACGGTGAACGATGAAATACTCATTAGACCGTGGAGTAATTAATTGAGACTGAAGATGTGATTCAAATATCCAGTTGATACACAGAAAATGCATCGTTATTTTCAATAAAGATCATTGAGTTGTAATACTCTGTAGCTGTAAAATCTAGTGAGCAAAAAGTCATGGAAATGTGTAAAATCTACTTATTGGAGAATATTTTTCTATCAAACCAGACAAACGAGTTCTATTTTTTTCGAAATTTTACGTGAATGTACGTTTCCTCATTTGAATGAAATTTTGGGTCTTGAATTCGGAGCATTTGGATTCTTAAATTAAAACCATCTCAATTTTGAATGATTCGACTATCTGTTGGAATATCTTTGAAACTTCTGATTCTGTCTGAATGTCATTCACAACTCTCTTCTTAATGAAAGTCTATCAAATTTTATCCCTTTCAAATGTCTTTAGTTTGAGAATGCAAATGTTCTTAGTTCAATAACCTTTCTCACTTGAAATAATATGAGTTCTGAGTTGTACTAATAAGTGGTAATAATAAGAAATTGAGTGTACTGTCTTATTTTAAAAGCAATGCATATTAAAACCACGAATTTCTTTAAATAAGTGACTCTTTTCGGAGAACTAAACTAAACTATTTCTCTCTGTGTATACACCGATTGAATTGTCACTCAAATTTCAGGCCTAATCAACGCTTACTGTTATTGTTTCCAGAGTAAATGGTCTGAAGAGCATTGGTCGACTGTTTCCCAACTTGGCGGTAATTCGTGGTAACTCCCTGTTTATAGACTATGCCCTCGTAGCGTTTGAGATGATGCATCTGCAGGAAATTGGCCTACATTCACTCACCGACATACTGCGTGGTGGAGTAAGATTTGAGAAGAATCCAGCGCTGTGTTACGCTGACACTATTGACTGGAACATGATTCTCAAGGACAAAGACAAGGAGATAAAAGACATTGCGCACATTGGAGTAATTTTCTTCATTTCCTTCCTAATACTATTCCCTCATTACTTTCTCACATGATTATTGCCGCACTTGTGTTGAATAACAGCAGCATTATTCGTATCAAAGTAGAATCTACATAATTAGAAATTTCTGATGGGAGTAAACAAATAATGGTCATTCCAATTACTATAATTGCATAAGAAAGTTCCTTCAGACTAGAATTTAAGGAATGCGGAATAATTTCAACTATGACGATGAAAAAGTTTTACAAAAGAAAATCGCGGATGAAGGGAAAGAGATTCATTAAAATTCTCCCTCTGTATTTTCGTAAGAATGGATTCACGAAGCGGTGCTTCCGGCGGAAATGTTGGGAGAGAGAAGTGGAAACCAATTAATTGAGTAGTGAGGATTGAGCGAAAGAAGCCGAATAAAAACTACAGGAATATTATGAGTATTATAATTGTTTGTTTCAACGTATGTAACATCCTTATTTTCATGTTACCATTATGACGATAACGTAATAACCTCCTTTCGCAATTTGTTTTTCGACCTTCACCATAACCACGTGTAGTTTTGTTCGGGTTTGCTTCTCTCGAGTTCCTCGTGCACATGGGCAATGGGTTTTTGCTTCATTGCGAAAACAAGATGAAACAAACGAAAACATAAAAATGAGGAATGCAAGGCAATGGTAGTAAATCAATTACTACGGGGGGAGGAGACATATTCGAGGTTTTGCTTAATTAAGACTGTACTTTTATTGTTGTTTTTCTCCTTCGCGGAGAGAAACGTTGAGGAAACATTAGCCAGAACATTAGATTGAATTTGAGAAGGGTAGTTTAATAGAGAAAATTGTTTGCGTGAGGCAATGATCTTACATTTTTTTAAGTAAAAAATAACTTCTGTGGGAGCGAAATTTTATCCCTCTCCATTGAGTAATTTCTCGCCATGAGTTTTATCATTTTTCCTCCATAAAATAAAAAAAAATATTAAATTTCTATTGAAGGAAAAGACTCGATCATCGATAGATGGTATTTTCTAAAAATGAAGCACTTGTTTACATTTGTGAGCGCACTTTCAGGATAATTTGAAAATTTGTTTGGACCAATGAAAAAAATTCACCATTCGTTCCACCTTTTTCCGTTATATATATCGTATATATATATCGTATCATATATATCGTAGAAAGGAGGTCGAACGGAGTTTCTCTCCACAATTACTTGAGTTTTTTTACTAATTTTTCCACACTTTTCTCTTCCATTTTCAAATTGCAAAATCTATGAATACGCTGTATAAAATTTTTGGTTGAAATTTCCAGTAAACTTCTCGGAAATTTCCGTCACACTATAGTTTCACTGAAATTTTAAGGAATTTTGGTACTAAAAATTCAAAATTTTATGAAAAAAATCAATCGAATCTGTAAATTTCATGTAAATATATTTGCGAACTTTCCGTTAATTGCAAATTTAAGGACGTTAAGGAATCCTCGTCATTCTGCTGTTCAAAAATTTGAAATTTCAATGAATTTTTCGCGAAATTGGAAATTTCATAATTTTTTCCCTCATAAATCGAATATAATGTCATTCTGCTGAAGATTACTCGTCAATTTTTACTTCTCCGACAGTGTTCTATGTGAAAATAAACGAGTAATAACGAAAATTCATCATAAATATCCGCTGTGTCATCATTTCGAGAATTAACAGAAATTCCATCTGGACGATAATTTTTTCAACCCAATTTACGTCATTCTGCACGCGCTAAGCCGGCCGTAAGATTATACCAAAAAAGCACTCGATACCGCACGCGGCGTTGGGTAGGCGTCATCATGGTGTTTAACACCGGAAATATCGCGTACATTGCCCCAGAACCTCCTACATACGTCATTAGCAATACCTCGAAATGTTTGTCTCCTTCGTCTTCATTCTAATACACATACATATAAATACCACTGTACATGTATCACTGATTCTCGTAGATGTGATGAAGCCAGGTCGGTGTGTATTGGTGCACGCGCCGTTGATGCCACCGTTACAATTCTCCCCGTGTCTTTCAAAATCAGTTTAAGTAAACAAATTTTTTTCTTGCTTCTAAATGCTGCGTCAATTATAAAATTATAAAGAATAATTACAACTGTCACAGACGCACGTCTTGACCGGCACTTCCATATAATTGATGCCATCGTTAAAGGAAATGCATTACTATTTCCTTGTCAACACACTGAAATACGCATTCACGTGCTATTAGAGAAAATGAAATATGTGTATAATCCACATTCCTGAATGGAAACGAATATATGAGATGCAAGGCAAATTGGATGGAAATTAGAAGTATACTCAGTAACAGAAAATTGACATTGTATCATTGAAAAACACTTTATCAAACGAATAATAATGAATTCTCTTAATTTTCTAATAAAATCTGTCTATCCTCCTCCAGGGAAATAAACCAAGAAATGGCTGTCCGGTTTGCGATAGGCACTGTCCAGCCCGACAGACGAATAAAGACGAGACACTCTGTTGGAACAGACAACACTGCCAGAAAGGTGAATATAAGACACCACCGCCAGTGAAATCACAAAGACAATAACACTAATTGTCCCAACCATTTTCGAATTCCAGTTTGCGATAAAGCTTGTGGAGACCGTACCTGCGCCGCTCACGATCCCTCAATCTGCTGTCACCCCTCATGCCTGGGTGGTTGTAACGGTGGTTCATCCGCTGAGAATTGCACAGTGTGCAAGGACGTGTTTGTAAACGGCAGCTGCAACCAAAATTGTCCAGCAGGCACCTACAAGTTCATGAAACGTCGTTGCATCGAGGAGAGCGAGTGTCGAAAGATGAAGAAGCCACGTGAGGCATACAACAACATAAAAGACTACCCCTACAAGCCCTTCAACAACACCTGCCTCATAGACTGTCCTCCTGGCTTCATGGAGGAGGAGCGTGACGGTAGGCAAACGTGCAAGAAGTGCGATGGCCTCTGTCTGAAGGAATGCTCAGGTGCAAATGTAGACAGTATTGCCTCAGCTCAGAAGCTCAGTGGATGTACCCACATTAAAGGCAGCTTGGAGATTCAAATACGTGGGGGAAAGAACATAGTGAAAGAGCTGGAGGAGAGCCTCAGTATGATTGAGGAAATTGACGGTTACCTGAAGATAGTCCGAAGCTTCCCCCTGATATCCCTCAACTTCCTGAAAAATTTGCGCAGCATAAAGGGCCAATACTTGGATAATGGAAAGTACACGTTAGCCGTGCTGGACAATCAAAATTTGCAGGAGCTCTGGAACTGGGAGACTCATCCAGGAATAAAAATCGGCCCTGGTGATGATAACGCCAAGGTGTTCTTCCATTTCAACCCGAAGCTTTGCTTCCAAAAGATCGAGGCGCTGCGTCAAAAAGCCGGTCTCAAGGAATTCACGGATTTGGAAGTGGCCCCCAACAGCAATGGCGATAAAGTTGCGTGTAATGTAACCGAGTTGAAGACATTTGTGGCTAAGAGAACGTCAGAGGCAGCTTTGATAAACTGGGAGCCCTTTCAACATCATGATCCCCGATCACTCCTTGGCTACGTTGTTTACTTCATCGAAGCACCCTATCAGAATGTCACCATGTATGACGGCAGGGACGCATGTGGTGGCGATCGTTGGCGTGTTGATGATGTAGCTGCCACAGATGCCACTGTAGCCTTATTAACACACATACTCACACAATTGAAACCGTACACTCAGTACGCTTACTACGTGAAAACGTATACCATTGCTACTGAGCGCTCTGGAGCCCAGAGCAAGCTCACGTACTTCACGACACTGCCAAGTCCCCCGGATCCCCCTCGTGTCCTTCTGACGTGGAGCAACTCCAGCAGTGAATTGATCATTCACTGGACCGAGCCGACAAATTCAAATGGCAATCTAACGCATTATCGTATCGTCGGCAAGTGGGAGCCGGATGATCCGACATTTCTTGCACAGAGAAATTACTGCAAGGAACCTATGCATTTACCTGAGAAGAGAACAGAAGCGGAACGAGTTGAGGAGGAGCGTAAGCGCGCTGAGACCGAGCGTGAGCTCACAAAACTCCCGGAGCAGGCAGTGTGTGACTGTGCTGATCGAGAGTCTGATCAACTGATGAGGGAGAAGGAGGTGTCGAGTTCCATTGCCTTCGAGGATGCCCTGCACAATCGAGTGTACGTCAAGAGGATTAATAATCGAAGAAAGAGGAATACTAATGGCTTCTCGAGTATTGGGAACCCTGAGGATTCCATCTACGATGAATTTTTCGGCGTTGTTGTTGATGGCTCGAACGTCAAGACTGATTTTAGTGATGGATTGGTCAGTACTGTGCGCAAACGTGCAGCTGAACCTCCGGGTAACCAACAACCAGCGCCTGACAAATTTCTCAATGGTGGAATTATCTCGTTTGAGCGCCGTGTGCCCAGCGACAACAAGTCCTTCGTCATGAGAAATTTACGAAATTTCGCTGCTTACAATATCGAGATTCAGGCGTGTCGTCAGCAAGTGGCTAATGAAACTGATCTCTGCTCGACTAAAACAATGCGAACATATCGTACACTTCAGCTCGAGGGGGCTGATGATATACCAGCGGGCTCATTCAAATACCAACTAATAGGTGGTAACAATAGCCAGCAAATGGTGAAACTCGAGTGGGACGAGCCGAAACAGCCGAATGGTATCATTGTTACTTATCACATTGAGTACAAACGCATTGATATTCAGAATTTTCAGGCAACACCGATCTGCATAACTCAGCGTGACTTTGCCGCTGCTGGCAAGTCTTATGTACTGAAGGATCTTGCGAGTGGTAATTATTCGGTGAAGGTGAGGGCCACCAGTCTTGCCGGGGCTGGTGCTGACTCTGAGACACAGTACTTTTATGTGGCTGAGTACAATCCCAATGGAACTCTTGGGACTATCCTTTGGTGTGTGTTCGCCATAATTGTCGTTGTGTTCTTCAGTTCCGTGTGGCTATGCAAGCGAAAACTCATGCGCAATATGCCCAGTAGGCTCATTGCCACTGTCAATCCTGAATATGTTAGCACAGTTTATGTGCCGGACGAGTGGGAAATGCCGAGGAAGAAAATTCGATTGTTGAGGGAACTTGGTAATGGCTCGTTTGGAATGGTTTACGAGGGCCTTGCCAAGGATGTTGTCAAGGGTAGACCAGAAGTAAAGTGTGCTGTTAAAACAGTCAATGAGAATGCCACTGATCGGGAGAGAATTGAATTTCTCAATGAGGCGTCTGTTATGAAGGCCTTCAACACTCATCATGTTGTTAGGCTACTTGGTGTTGTGTCACGTGGTCAGCCTACTCTCGTTGTTATGGAATTGATGGTGAATGGGGATTTAAAGACTTATTTGAGGAGTCATAGGCCGGATCAGTGTGACAGTATGACTCATTTGTCGAGGCAGCCACCTACGTTGAAGCGGATATTGAGAATGGCTACTGAGATTGCCGATGGAATGGCTTATCTGTCTGCGAAGAAGTTTGTTCATCGAGATTTGGCAGCACGTAATTGCATGGTTGCTGAGGATTTGACGGTGAAAATTGGAGATTTTGGGATGACTAGGGATATTTATGAGACTGATTACTATCGGAAGGGGACCAAGGGACTACTTCCGGTTAGGTGGATGGCACCGGAGAGTCTCAAGGATGGTGTTTTCACGAGCTCTTCGGATGTATGGAGTTATGGCGTTGTACTGTGGGAAATGGTTACCCTCGCGTCGCAACCGTATCAGGGTCTTTCTAATGACCAGGTAAATTATTGTTGGCAATCAATCAAATCGGTTGTTTGTGGGGGGGGGGGGACCATTAATCAAGTTGATGGTTTGTCGAAGCAGTCATTTTAAGAATGTTTATCAGAAATCGCACGCACTCGTGTAGATTGTTTTGTATTTTTTATTGATAGTTATATTCGTCGTGCCGAGGAAAATCCTAGCTGAAATAAAATAGAACATATATATCAAATCTGAGCGCTAACGTGCACTATTAGGAAATTGCTGAACATGGGGAGAATTCGGGAAAGTGTTGCTTTCAATATTCAATCTATTGGAAATTCGAGGGAATGTAATGCTTAATTTCCAAATGGATTTTGGAATTTAGTCCGTCAGTGAAATTTCAACATCACTCAACATAAAAATTGAATTTCTTTTGAATGATTCCTTCTTAAATTGAATTAAAACTCACATTCAGGGGATCCATGTAGGGTTGTTATTCAAGTTTCTAAAGGCTTCAAAGTTTTCTCCCAAACTTTTCTTGGGCCGGTAGATTTAGTATATTTTGAGAGATGTTCATAAAAGCCCAAGTACAACAAATTTCGTTACTATTTCATTTGGTCAAAGCTGTAACTCATCATCAGAAAGGTGTTTATCAGCCCAAAAAACGATAAGATTTTCTAGAATTTAAAAAACGCGATTTTCAAAAAATGGATGAAGATCTTTTATTTATGAATTTGAATAATGTGAGTATTTGCTTCAAAATTCGGTCACCATTTCCCTCCTTTCAGGTATTGAGGTATGTCATTGACGGAGGGGTGATGGAACGACCCGAGAACTGCCCGGATTCTCTCTACATTCAAATGAGGCGGACTTGGAATCAAAAAGTCAATAAAAGGCCGACATTCATCGACATTGTCACGATGTTGCTGCAAGAGGTGGAACTTGAGGGTTTCTCGGAGGTCAGCTTTTACCACAGCCCAGATGGAATCGAGGCGAGAAATCAAAATAGTCAGAACTCCCCGGGGATCGACAAGTAAGATCTTCAAAAAGAACTCCTCTAGCAAGAAAAATTCAACTTCTCGTCTTTAATATTTGATTAATCTAATGAAAACTTTTCATTCTTTTCAAGGGATTTCGAACTATCTCTCCAAGAACTTCGTGAGGACGAGGTCGAAGGCGATGAGGACTACCCCCTGCGTCGTGATTTCGGTGATTTTGCTAGCATAGAGCCAACATGTTTGAGAAACAGTGCAAATTCGCGATACAGCTCTGGTCCATACGGTGAAAATTCGAAACTAGTAACAAACTTTCGCGACTTTAATTCCACAAAAGTACCCCTAAAAGCCGGCTTCGATGATTTTGACGGTGTGTCCGGTGGTTCCTTAAGCTCAAGCAAAGATACCCTTGATTTTCCATTCGTCGAGGACAGCCTGAAGTCAGTTAAAACTTCACCGTCCATTTTAAAGAACAGTTGTACCCCGCGCAACAGTGTCAGTCCGGCCTCTGGTAAAAATTCATTGAGCCCACAAAATAGAAATGCATCGTTGAATAGCAATCGTGGACGAAATATGTTGCAAGTTAAAACTCCCGATTATGAAAATCGCAGTCCTGAGGCGGTATCGTCGATCGAGAATAAAGACACTGTCTCCCTGAAAATAACATTTCCAACGCCTGTTGAGGTCGAGGCTGATGTAATATCCAACGACGATAAAGATAAATCGCCAGTCGATTATTCGAAAAAACCAGAGAATCTTAATAACGGTTATATCGGTGGTACAACAACGTAGTCCTTGAGAATTCTACGGAATTCAACATTGAGGAGTGTGAGGAGCTTTTATACAAATCCCCTAGAGTTTCGAATGACAAAATCATTGACATCGTAATGTTCATCAGTGAAAATAATCACCATACGTGTGGTTAGATTTTTATTTAACATCATCCTAGACTGAATCATAGCTTTTCGATAATGATTAACAAATTTCGTATACATTTTGTGATTTCTCCATGATATGTTATAGAATTACCGTGATGGTATTTAAAATTGTCCATGCAATTTCAATTTATCCCAGTGAAATTAATCACATTTTCGTAAATTCTATGCAAGAAAAACAAGTTGAAAGGGCGCTAGGACTCAACCTTACGCTTAGCGGTACTAACTGATAACTCATCGTTTGAAATAAATTACGTAGGAGGCTAGCTGCTTTTTTTAAGAGAAAAAGATAAACATTGCGATAAAAAGTTCAGGCTTCAGAAATAATAAGTGACGTAAGATATTACTTTTCTAAGGTCAATATTTCGTTCGTTATCAATATCTCATGGAAAAATCATTAATATTCATTTGAAGCAGCCTTTACCATGCTGATACTATTATTGTTTAATGATCAAAACAAATCCAAGAATGATAATTTATTATTCAAGAATTTAATTGAAAACAGAAGAAATATGCTTTTAATTATTAATATATGAGAGCATACAGACTGTATTTTTAACCCAGTGAGAGTCAAGATTGATTAACGGACAAATGAAATACTGACCCTCTCCCTCTCCCAATTTTAATGATGAATAAATCATTTGAAAATCAGAAACGAACTGAGAAAAAAATAATAATATAATGAAAGATAGAAAAGGTGAAGATGTACATACGAGCAACGCAATACAGTTGAAACTAGATATAATGAGCCTCAAATACAAGACTGATTAGCTAATCCCCTCCCCTCTGCCCCTCTCCCTGTAAAATCTCATCGTAATCCTCTCCTTCCCAGTAAGTGAAAAGAAAAACGAAAACAATACGAATAGTTCCACAATGTTTTTGTTCATTGTTCATGCGTTAATGAAAAAATGCCATCCTTATTTTTTTCTTCTCATTCACTTCGCAACATGCCCGCTTTGAGTATAAAAAAAAACAAACAACATATTTTTTAGCAAATAATGGTAATTAATTCTAGTACCAGTGACCTAATAGAAAGTACCTACATTTATTTTTAACGCTTTACACGTTATTACATCGTAAAAACCAATACGTTGAAAAAG
Organism: Diachasma alloeum; assembly: GCF_001412515.2. Taxonomy (NCBI): domain Eukaryota; kingdom Metazoa; phylum Arthropoda; class Insecta; order Hymenoptera; family Braconidae; genus Diachasma; species Diachasma alloeum. Next base: position 1,308,995 of record NW_021680342.1, on the reverse strand, counting down.
AATTTAATTAACAAAAACCAGTTGACCGATAAAGCCGGTGAAGGAAGTGAAAATTTGAACGAAGAAAAAACATTTTTTTGTACAGAATATAAACGTAAACGTATCAATTGTAACAAAGTAATGAAAAAAAAGGAAGGAAAAACTAATAAATAGGAAAATGAAAAATGTAAATCTTTTAGTAATTAGTCCACAATTCATCCTAGAAATTTTTTTGTAGCAAGAAAAATGAGAAAATCATTAGGCAGGAGGAAAGTGAAGTGGGAAAAAAGTTGATAGTTATTCATAGCTTAGCTCTCTCTTGATCGATACAAATCTATTTCGATAATTGAGGTACTTCTCTCTGTCATCTTAATTTTAATTTCTCATCTTTGATTCTACTTGATGTATCATGATCATTTTGCCTGCTTCCCTTTCACAGTTGAACTCACACTCTACTGCCTCATGTCAGTGCCAATTCTACGAAAATCCACACAAACGCGTTAACACTCGAAATACAGAAGGGAAAAAAAATTGAAAAATTCTTAAACTGGAGAGATAACAATACCACTAACGAAATGTATTACACGTTACCCGCATAAAATGCAAAAACAACAGTTTTTCCATGAAAAATTTTATGAACTCAGACTTTTCGGCGTCAGTCGCATACTCAATGTATTATGTAAAATAGTTTTAAAAACCAAAAGCCTCGCTCGTATTTTCAAGTATTCAATTGACTAGTAAAAATTTCGAAAGATAGGAGGAAAACAAAAGTTATTGCTTAGACTATTGAGGTATTAAACATATATCCATACACTAAAGACGAGAATTATTGGATCGATATCAAGAGAGCTGGACATGTCGAAAGAGCAACGTTTGGACTTTCCTATTCTAAAAAAAACATACACTTAAAGTCGATAACTATCGATGTCTCGAATGTCTGTCGCGCTTATTCCTCATTGGTTCCAGTCGTCTGAGGCGGCAAATTTAATTCATGATTAATTTAATTTTGAGAGTTTCAAATGTGATTGTTACAATTACAGCGCGCTGTAACGCGCGTTCGGTCTCTTAATTGTATAAATGAAGAAATTTGTGGAGATGTTATCATGTGCTTGGAATTTGAGTGATTGAAAACAAGGCGCAGTTCAGCGTATTATTCCTTTCATTGTAATGAGGCTGCGTGCTCGATTCATAGCTACTCAACGTGAAAAATCAAGTATCCCTCGTGAAACAACTATAGACATTAATTTAAATTAATAGAAAAATTTCGGTTGATGCTTGAATGAACTGATGGAACAGAGTACCGTGAATACAAATACAAGCTTCCCTTGTTCTCTTTCAAATGGTACATCTAGGCGCATAAAGTCTCACATTGCAGCTTTAGAATTTGTATCCGTAGTTCAACGTTTTCATTGTTTCTTTTTTCGAGACTATTCAACTTTCTCCTACACTGTTAAAAATTTACTCTTGATATTTCCAGTAAAAGGTCACAAAATGTTTTAACAGCACAGAGAACAAACGTTTTCAGTTGCCAGCACCGCGGTACTGAAATCCAGAACCATTCCGTCATAGTACTGAAATCAAGAGCCGTTGGGTACTGAAATCAAGAACCTTGGATTCTTAAAATAAGAACCCTTCGGGGCATTCAAATATTGCGTCACGTGATTGAGGAAGGGAGGAGGTTCTGTAATTTGTGACGATTCGTGACTGAGCGGGAAGGGGGTTGTCTAATTGCCTAAGTTGTGATGTCACATCGTTATTGATGAAGACAATTATAGGGGACAAGGATTTCAATTTGAGAACCTCAAAATTTTTGAAAAAAAATTCAGAGACTGTGACTGGAAACCAGAAAATTTTTGTTCTCTGTGAACGACAACTTTACGTACAATTTCTGCATATTTTGTGGTTAATGTACGCAATTTCTTTCAAGAATTTTAGCAAATTCCTAAACGATTCGATCTTAAATTCAACTCAAATTCACAACATAGAGAATTTAGGTGCAACTATTACTTGAATTACCAAAAAATTGCTAACAGTGTATAGTGTTTTAATTTTGATAACTCCCAGAATAATTCGCCGGGCTGAATTTCCACTCGAATGTTTATACCTTGAAGTTGTTGACGACATAAAACAATATACGTATCATTTTGAAACTCATTCAGTGCTCCTGAAAAGAGCATTTAGAATATTGCAATTGACATTAACTAAGAAATTGAAATAGTGCAATGAAATAGCAGAATGAAAAATAGTCGGGTAGCGGATAGAAAATTTTTTGAAGGGGTGTAAAATCGAAGGGGGCAGCTTTTATGTAGAGATCAGCAATCAACAGACAATTGTCGCAGCAGTGTCCAATTGTCTATTGAACAATTATTAACAGAGACACAATGAATCGATCTCTAATTAAACGTGCCCAAATTCATAGGTTTGCTCAATAACCATTATCACACCGCGGTGCCTCGCAGAATTTCATTTTTGTTCTGAAGACAAAGACAACAGACGACTTTAATGTACAATTTCAGTTTTACCAATTCTCTAGTCCTCTTACTTCCGAAAGTTCAATGAAATAGATAAAAATGAGAACACTGTCAGTTTAAATAGTAAGCGGTGATTGTTGTGGTGAAAATTAAATCAATAGAACATTTGGGGGCAGCACTTTATGCTTGCGTCAATATATTTTTTTATCAACACGAGAAGAAAAATGAACATGATGAACTTCCGCTATTGTTAAATTAAATGTTCCTACCAATTGCCATCGGTAGACTATATAAATACAGAGATGAACGTATTTCGTAAAATTACAGCGAGTGCGGGATACACTGAGAAAAAAAATTGACTTAATATCCCGGAAATAATTTCTTGACTGAAGAACATCGCATACATATTCGATCAATTCATGGTAGATTCCAGACAAGAGATCGGTGCTCTTCGGGGTAAATGAGTACCAATAAAATACTGAATACTGAATGATAAGATGATGTTTCCTCGAAATCAGATAATATTCCACAAAAGACAGGGACAGTTGGAAAGAAGGAACAGAGATTATTGCTTTCCTTCGAAGTCGCTGCGATTGAGAGCATGTGACGCTTATATTTGAGAAATATATGAATTCTGTATTCATTCAATATGAAAGTCGTCGATCCATGATTCTCTGTTCGGAGCTTCTAATATTTTTAGTCATTTTCTCCTCTTTTGACACGAAAAAAAAGATTTCTTAAGGCAAAAAATTCTCACTTTATCGTAAAGTGTTCTTGTTTGTGATGAACACTTCACCGAATTCTTACATTGTCTGATTCATCAACCCTTACGAGATACTAGTTTTGTGATATTATGTTGATATTACTCTCAGTGTATTTTCGATTATTTTGTTCTCACGTAAAGTGTAAATGTTACATATTTCCTTTCATACGAAATTTACCACCAATTATCTTTGAATTCAATAATTTCAAAAATATTTCACACTTGACGGTGAAATGAATGTCACAACATTGAGTATACGTAGTCTTGTGAGTCGTTAGTATTCATCGAAAAATCTAATGCATGAAAAAACATTAATTAAAACGTAAAATATGGCTGACATGGAACATCATATCGTTACATGCTCATCATATTCCAAATGCGCTTCTGCAAGTCCACCATAAATCATGTGCATCTCTCGTTCATTTCACAGTTATCGAGGAGTGTAAGGGGTGAATTTAGCTAGTGAAAAAGATAAACTAGAATGAAAGCGGAATGATAAATCGATGCCTCAAAAACATGAATGAGAAAAAATCACAGGAACGAATTATCACGAGTTCGATGACTCGCGTTATCGTCGCAATGAAGAAACATGAAATTTGTGAACGTGAAAATATAATATTTAGGACTTAAACCAATCGTGACACCACGACTTTTAATGAATTTGAACGGAAATTTGAATGGAAAACCACAGAGTACGAATGAAACGATTTGAAAACTGAAACATGAGTGTTCTACGGCGCCTCAGCCGAGCCTAAGTTTCACGCTTGAAGTTCGACTAATCGAGCTCTGAGAAATATCTAAAAATTAAATAAATAAATTGAGAAATGGAAAAAAAACACCACTATCGATTAATTGTATTCAATGCTAACTGTAATATATACTATAGGAATGTCCAGAGAAATGGACAAACGGCAGTTCCTCAGCAGCTGCATATTTGAGCTGAATAAGAGAATTTTTGTTTTAATGAAAATGATAAAATGAATAATCGAGAAGACATAGTCTGTCCGAATCGTGCTTACTTAATGTAATATCTGATTATCTGACTATATTATATATAAACAATTATGATTACGTTAATGCTGTACGCAACGAGGAAGGAAAAACAAATTTTATTTACCAAATACCACTTTTTTAATAAAAGAAACAATCGAAAAAAAACATGTTTATTCATCTCAGTGTCTCTGAGAATAATTATTCCTGGTTGTACTTACTAAATCCTCATTTAGTTCATAAGCCAATGAAAACAGTGCATCTCCGGAGAGAACTCCGGTCCTCATCATGCTTCATAATGAAGATTCGGCAGTCATCAATGAAAAAAAAAATCGAATGAAAAACGAATGATGAAAATAGGAAAAAAGAAAAAGTGCTCAGTGCACTTGACCTTTAGATTGAAAAAGAGAGTTTTCAAGTGAGTGTAATTAATTCTTATTTATTTTGATTAAATACCCCATTTATTATTTCACGTCATGAATAGATGCATCTGTGAATAGACTATCGTTTTTTATTCCATCAACAGTGAAACGCCGAAGTGCCTCGCGTGTTGCGCTTCATTCAAGAAAAGACCCTGGGAAGAAACGGTGCTCACGTTTTCCTGCATTCTCGGTATATTCATTTAACCAGCCGCAGTGCAAAACACAAGTGCCCGAAGGCACCTACGAGAGATCGACCCGACGACCTCGATTCGTGCATTTCAAGACCATTTCTTTCTCATTTTTTATATTGAACAAAGCAATTCAATCACAAATAAAATTACAATTTTCCATCTCACTATCTTTACGATGGAAATATTTTCGTGTTAAATTTCATCGATTAATTTTTTTCCCTCGTCTCTTTGTGCGCACCAATGAATGATTGAGTGCATGTTGCTTTGAAATTAACCGGAAAGAATTTTTTGTGCGGTGACGCTCGAGGGTAAAGTAAATCGGACCGCGTGCCACTTGAGAGGCTTCTGAACACTCTTAAGTGCAAATTGTGCTCAACATGTGACACAGAGACGGGGCTTAAGCTACACATCCGGTTCTGTTGGTCAAGGTCTCGGATGATGTCTCAATGAATTTTATTACCGAAGAAAAACACTCGAAGTTTTTGGAATTTTTTTTCGCTTTTTTTTCTCACCGGATTGTTTAGTTGACTTATCGACGAGTGCCTTCAACCTCTGCGTATACCGTTATCACCTGTCTCAGGATCCCACTTCTCTGCCCACTAGCCGGCAGAAGTGGCCCCCCAGCTTGAAACACGAGGACACTCACCTGCGCGATATTTCAACCACTAAAGTTACAGGCAAATGGACTCCTCAACGATGCACCCAGTAGTCTAGGGAGGTTTTGAATGTAATAACGTGTTGAATAATTCAAACACGGTATAAGTTTCAATTTCACTTACTCCTGAATTTTTCAAACAATAAACCACGTTTGAACTATCCGATGGGAAAATGCACAGATGCAATCTTTTACTTTCGGTGAATCCTTTGTTTTTGCGAGAGAATAACCACTGGAAAGCGCAAATTATCCCATTAGTGTAAATCGATGAATTACGCGGGTTTGTCCTCATTTGAGAGTCAATAATCCCCACTGGAATTCTCTCCGATTCATAATGAAAAAGAGAGAATGAGAAAACATGAATAGGAAATAAATTCAGGGGAAATCAACAGTGAATGGTCTTGCTCGGAAATTGGAGGGCAATTATCACCACTCAATCCAACTACAATAATTTGAATGAAAAAATCATACTGTAGAAACTAATAATTGTAGCTATTTGGGTCACGGAAGTAAACGCAGGCGCCAGACATGAGTTTTTCCCGTCGCATTTTCAGCAATCATAGGATAACTAGAACCCGAGCTGCATCCCAGAGATGCATTAAATGGAATTCATTAGGATACTGACAAAAAAACGAAAATATTCGCTTTCACAAAAGCAACTTCTTTTCTCTCATGAGTAATCGCAATGCCACTTCAAGTGACCCGACACTTGTGGGAAAAGCACGATGATCGGTTTGATCTGAAACTCTTACATGCCAACTGCTGGATTCCGCGGAATATGGAGATCGAATTCCCAACACGCCTCGATGCAATTCCAAGTCAACTGTAAGCTATATTCACGAAGTGGACAGTAGTTCACGTGAGGATGTGTGTAACGTAATGTTACAGAGCAGTTACTGATGTACCATGTGTTGTCCGTTATTCGGCCGGATTACTTTCAAAATGTCAACATTTATCGGAGAATCATGATAAAATGAACATGGCTGTTTCATTCAATAAAAATAACACTTTCAGTAATTCGTTTGAAGAGCATTAAGGAACACAAGTTGATAGCTTGAATTTTACACGAGTTAGAGTGCGTCGAAGGTTTTTAATTGTACAAAAAGAAAAGGGAAAATCGGTGGCGAAGTTTTTATGACACGGCAAAAACGCATGTCTGAATTTTACACAGCTTTGTAGACATTTGTAGACATTAAAATGAACATTTGTCCGAATTTCAAACACGAATTAATAATAATCACGAATCGCTTTTCTTAAAAAACTATCGCACTGATCGGGCCCAAATTTTGCACAGAGTTAATCCACATTACGATCTATAATCTGACAAGATTTCACATTCTTCGGAATGATTTTAGCCACTTAATTACTCGATTTTCTAAAAATTGAAAATCGGACGATTACAAAGTTTTCATTCGAAAGCAAAAAGTTTTGATTTTCGGGGACATGTCACTGATTTTCAGGAATCTATCACCAATTATTCGTGATACTGAATACTGACTACAATGACCCCGTTCATAATTGACGTTTATCACTGAAATTTGGTGATAGATTCACAGAAATTAAAGATAGGTCCCTGAAAATCCGCGACGTGACTCTAAAAATTAGTGATATCACTGGAAATGAGTGCGATTCCCTAATAATTGACTATAACTTCCTGAAAATCGGCGACACGTCCCTGAAAAATTAAAACATTCTTTTCTCTGTGAATTCAATTCCCTGAAATGATACTATTATCGTCGAATGCTTTCCCCGCATTGAAAAAAGGCGCTCCATAAAACGCACGAAGCTGCGAATAACCCCCGCCTTTCATTCCTTCCAATCAAAATATTTGTCCCCAAAGAAACCATTCCACTCATTCTCCCTCACCATAAAAAAAACGCAAAAACCGCCAAACAATTACATAATCCTCTCCAAACATTCCGACCGCGGAATTACAAGACCACCGATAATGCAACCACAGATGGTCTTATAATCTCAGTACCACAAGTGTAAGTACGAAACCGGCATACCAATGTACCCCAGCAACCCAGATCTCGGGCAAATGTTTGAGATATACCGTTAAAGAGTGCCTCGCAGTGGCTCGTACATCAGCCGGCCGTAGACCACACTTACCCGAGGTGTCTCCTCGCGTGGAAAGAAAGGTGGGTCCCGTCTCTGGAATTTCAGTACCATGCTAAACACGTGAACCTGTTGCCACGAATAACTCGTCTAGAGGAGCCCACCGTGCGCAAAAAAAAACCGGCAAAAATGAACGAAGTGAAACAAAAATCCGAGATAATTGATAAACCATGGGAACAGTATTTCCCGTGGGGTCTCCACACATTGAGACGGTGAACCTGTTGCAAATCAGTAACTCAACGCATAAATACGGAATTTTACGGGAGTGAGCCTGAGGCTAACGTTCGCCTCCGGGCTCACTCCGAGCTGAAATTTAAAAAAATATGAAAAAAAACAGGCCTGCTCTCTCGCTCACCTTCCTCAACATTTCTTCACCGGGGATAATCGTTATGGAAAGTCGATACAGGATAATATGGGACGAGTGATGTACACTTGGTGGTTTTAGATGCGCTAGGGGCAAGAGAAGAGAGGGAAGGATACACTGAGTTACCCACACTGTTAGAAAATTCCTCTTGAAATTTCAAGTAAAAGTTTTCAATCATTCACTCGAAATTTTCATGGATTTTGTTATTGATGTGTTAGGTGAATGCTGGAGTATTCAATGGAATTGCAATTTTCAGGTTCACATGATAATGAAAATTACATGTATAATAATGATCGCATAAAATTTTTAGTTTCCAATTCGTAATTTTTGCTACTCAATGCCATTCTTACATTCGCCATTCTATCAAGAAAAAGGATACAAATCGAATTGATGGGTATTCTTTCATTATTCGAAAAGATGTTTGATGGGGTAATTCCTCGGTAAGTTTTACAGTTGCCAAAAATATGTTCATCAAGAATAAGAATGAATGGAATTAAATTAATCTAATCCTGAAGACGGAAAAGGCGAAAGAAATAACATGAAATAATATTATATAAACTAATCTGGCGACGGGCGCGAAGCCTGTTAGAATTTTCGGTGCGAAATTCCGGAAATTTTTATCGTGTTCAAATTTCCCTGAAAATTCAGGAAATCTTGTAATTGGAAAATCAAATATTCCATTGATTTTCCGTTCAAATGATCTGGAAATCAATGAAGAACTTGATTTTTCAGTTCAATTATTCTGTGAAAATTCATAAAAATCAGGAAAATTGAGGGAAAAATTGAAAATTCATGTAATTTTGTTTCTGAATATTCTGTTCCACTAAAAATTCAATCAAGTCCCGAAATTTTCATCTCACCAGTGTTACCAGATCGTGATGTCACCCCATTTAAAATTGTACAGGTTTTGGCTATAAATCGCCAAAATCTGGCAACTCTGCATCTCACTCCCACTGAAAACTCATGCATTTCCGTGAATTCTCCTCAAAACTTGAAAATTCACAATCATTTTTTCCCTAAATCCGATTCAATGTCACTCTCATGAGCTTTACTATACATCTTCCATGAAATTTCAAAAAATTTCCAACAGTGTATTCCTTAATTTTCAAAAAATTTCTAACAGTGCCCAGTATCTTTCGCTCCATACCTCCTTCATTCCTCCATTCCTTCCTCTCTTCTTCTTCTTCAGCAACCAACCTGTCGACGAGGGGGGTGGGTATCACACGTATCCTCTTCTCACTCGCGCTCACACTGCGCACACACGTGAATACGAAACACTCAACGGGAGGGAAAACGACGACGAACGACGGTGTTTGTAATCAAAGGGGCGATCCGTGCGCGGCATGGAAGAAAGTCAGCCTACCGGCTGCTGCCCACCAGTTCACCGACGCGCGTTCTACCGAATGGACGTTTCCATCTATTTCCCATATTTATTTATTTATTTACTGGGTAAACACGTGAAGTTACGGGCATTGCCGGACACGATAATGCGGATTTTGCAAATTACTCATTGACCGAGTTGCAACCCCTTTCGCAATTTCGCTTTTGAATTTTTGGGGCGGGCTTTGGCGCTTAAATCCCTGATCTGTTTATTCTACTCATTTATTTATTTCGGGAGAGGATGAGATGAGATGGCGCGACTTGTGACGATGAATTATTAATCTTCTGGGATTTCAATATTTGTCGATGTGCTGGAGAAATTTTTGAGGTGACTCTGGAGTCTATGGTGAGTTGTCAGTGCTCGGGTGATTTTTTTATGGTTTTCTGTAGTCGTTCGGTGAGTTTCACTCCACGCTGGCAGCAGTTAATAATGAGACTTTTTCCAGTACAGAAAACATTTAACTGTACTAGAATTACTTGATTCAATTCTTCAAAGGTTTCGTTCCCAGTTTTTGAATTGAACGGGTGAATGTTGACATTTTGGGATTATTTTTTATGATTTCCCACGATCCTTAGATGGCTGTGAGTAGGTTTGCCTATTCAGGTCCATGGTTTACTTGTTTAGGACTTCTTCCAATGCGGAATAGTGATTCAACGATAATTCTTGAAACAGCTAATTGCGTTTTGACGATGAATGTTGACATTTCGGGATGATTTATAATGTTTTTCCACGGTCCTTAAATGGTCCGATTCGTCTCCAGTTTGACATTTCCTTCCTTCGTAGGTGGGATTCCCATCCTTTTCTGGAATGTTGTACATACCCATCAAGAATCAACACATTTTCCTCTCCCGTGTTAATTAGATTTGAACGAAACTGGAGAATTCAAGAGATAAGGGTTCATAAACTGGCGACATTTTCATTCATTTATGACTAAAAGCCTCGTAGATAAGGGAAACGTCACAGCTATTCACTCAACAGATTTCCTATTTTCACCATGTTGGAGTGAAGGAGCTCCAGGAGTGATTTATGGCATTGGTGTGGGAATTTATGGGCGTTATATCTTCAATGTTGTGTGTGATAATTTCGTTTGCAGTTTTGTCATGGTGATTGTCAACCAGTTTTCTCGATTATGAGTCTGTTGAATCTGTAATGGAATACGATAAAAGAATCCATTGCGTCAGCTTTGTATCAAATAAAAACGTCAAGCCAGACGTGGGGATTACTCTAACAATATTCAAATGTATCTCCTGGAATATTATTTATCACCTCTTTCCTCACCAGCCGACCTTCTTAGCGGTTGCAATTATGGAGTTTGCAGAGTCACGTGAAAGTTTAGAGACAATGTAATGTTCTTATAAAGGCGACACATTGACCGTACAAGCGTTAAAGGTCAAAGGAAATTTTATTCCCCGGAATTTCATTCACATATTTCTCTCATAATTTTTTATCCCTTCTTTCATTGTCTCGTTTTAGGGGGGAAAATGAGCTCAAATGAGTGTTGGATTGCGGTGCAAAAGCCTTCGAACCGTGTCAGAGAGCGTGTCACGGCGAGTCTGCAATTGTTGCATAACACAGCATTGTCATGGAGTTCTGTTTGTTAACGCAATGGGAAAATAGTATGGGATTCCACAGGAGAGGCAGTGCGCCGAAATACAATGGGGGTGAGGCCCACGAGTGGGTGAAAAATTGGAACGGATATTTGCCACTGAGCAAGTGCAAAATTACCCCAGTCGTGACATTAACTCGCGAATTAATGAGCCTAATCGTTATGCAACGAATTTCACGTATTCTTTTTTCCAATTTGTGAACAAGAAATGGTGGCTTTTTTTCTCAATCAATATGTCAGAGTGATTTCCAATTAATTGAGCCTTGGGGCCCAGTCTCGTTGATCGTAAACCCCGGGCTCAATGGGTCCCCCGGGACTCTGGCAATAATTAGTTGCTTCAATGGTTTTGCTTTTTGTCAGCGATAGAAAACTTTGAAAATTAAACTGCCAGTGGAGTTTCTTCTCAACTTCCGAGTTCTGTGGTAATCGAAGAAAGAATAATAATAAATGACTGGACGAGTTCTTTCACCTCTCCCGGTTAACTCAAACGAAACGTTACCTTTCACGATAATTTTGTAATTGCGAGACAACTTGAAGTAAACTCGTCGGATGACGATTGCATCTTAATACACGTTTGAGTCTTCTAGCTTCGTTCCAGTGGCACATTTATCCACCACCGCGGATTGCCCGGCTATCGAGTTCAAATCTCCACTCGCGATGGCATGATACGATGATGCACACTGTGTAGTTTCTTTATACATCTCTCATAATCGTGATTCAGTGGTTCATCGGTACATTGTTAGAAAAAATATGAAGTTGCATGGACAGTTGACTACTAATTTTCAGGACAGTGATACTGAATGCGATTTAGAGGAAAAATCATGAAATTTCAGATTTCACAAAAATTTTACTGAATTTTCAGCGAAACCTGAAATTTCATGATTTTTTCCCCATAAATCGCACTCAGTATCACTGTCTTGAAAATTCCAAAATATATTTACCAGCATTCTCAGGTTTTCTACTTATTTTCAGGGAAAAATGAAACATTTGCAGTTCTTTTTGATTTCTCCACGAAATTCTGAATTTTCAATGACGAAATTCCTTGAAATTTCAGTGGTAATTCGTACTTCATCTCAGCCACATTTATCCCGAGGTTAAGTCCGTGATAAATCATAATTTTATGCTGTGCTGATTTTTTTTTCAACAATTTTAACTTACCTTTTGGTAATATCACCATTAAACCCTTCTACGGACATTGGTGTTTCTCAACGCACAATTTTTGCGCAGCGCGCGAGAGAACGAGCGCGCAACCCGATCGAGAATGCGCCGAGAAATGCCTACGGCTATAAATTCCGTTACACGAACCTGCGCATTCGGCTTGTAGTTATCCCAAATTCATGTTTCATCTGCTGATGATTATTAAAATTGAGTCTCACTGCGGGGTTTGACTAGCGAACGGTAAAAAGCATTTGAGATAATTTATTTGGATGTTTTATCTTCCATCATCAAGACAGATTAGAAATGTATGTTTCTGTTCGTCTTTTAAATTCATACATATTCATTCGGGTTTTACTGGGTGTAGCAGGATTTCTCTCGATACCAGAGAACAATTCGGCTTTTTATTATTCCAGACATTCCTATCGTCTCAATTTTTTACTCGGCGAGTTGTTCCTTCTCGTGGAGAGCTAAATTATTTGACGTTGGAATAATAAACTCTCAGTTCCAGCGAAAGAATCTGCACACAATGACGAGAAATTCTTTTCCCTTTTCCTGAGTCCTCATGTCAATAAAAAAAATAAATGACTCTCCAATCAGCTGATTGACCCTGGGTCAATTTACTTTCTACGTGTCACATTCTACTACTAAAATAATGGTTAAAGAAATGAAGATGGAAAAAACACGGAGTTTTGTGATTTCAAGCCTACCGGTAGCATCAAAAGACATACTTTCACGTGGTCGATCATATCGATTCAAACGCGTCTCACCAGAGACACCACGAGCCGAGTGAAAACACAGGCCATTCAGCCTCAGCAAAAACCTTCGACCTCTAATGAATTTGCATTAGTCAGAGAAAATCATCGTTTCACTTTTGGAAAAAAAAAGCCAACAAATTTATATTCATCTAATCAATTTACCTACTCACTTACCATCATCCATCTTTTTATTCCACAGTGAATGTACTTCAGATGAGTGGATTGAGGACGCAGAATGGAGTCGAAGAACGGAACTGACGACTTTGTTACGGTAGTCAGTGTAGGAACTCAGCCAAAGATTGAAAATTTCGTAACTGTGCTGTCGATCGGCAATGGAAAGACTGAGGGACGTGCCAATGGACTTGAAGGACAACTGGATGAGGAAGTTGAGGTTTACAGGCTTCCTGGGGAGCGCTTGGGATTTGGCCTCAAGTTTGAAGGCGGTAATAAAACGTCGGAGCGTGTGAGAAGACTCTTTGTCCAGAGTTGCGCGGAGCACAGTCCTGCCAGCAGGACCAAGTGCTCCTGGGGGAGTTTGGGAGAGGGAGATGAGGTACTTCATGAATAACAATTTACAAAAACTGCTAATTTATTCATTTCACCGTAAAGTCTGGACTGAAGTGTTAAAACATTGTGAATTGGATGTACTCGTTTTATTGTACGTCTCAATTCTCACGAGTGGTGAATTTTCAGGTGAAAAAACATCTGTTGTTGGAAGTTTTCTTCAGAATTCTATTACTTGAAGTCAGAATGTAATATTCTCATTGATTGTTTCATTTAAAAGTACACTGGTGAAACTTTTGGCTGAAATTTCCGGTAAACTTCTCGGAATTTTTTATCAGATTATAGTTCCATTGAAGTATCAAGGGATTTCGGCAATGGGAATCCAAAATTTTGGGGGAAATCAATGAACATAATAAATTGCAATTCAATTATTCCTCGAAAATTAACAGAAATCAGGAAAATTCAGGTTAATTTGGTACAGGATATTCACTTTTTGTGAATTTCTCATTTTCCTGCTGCTCGAAAATTAGAAATTTCATTGAATTTCCCGTGAAATGTGAAATGTCATTACTTTTTCCCCCCGAAAAAATCGAACTGAATGTCAGTCCTGAAAATTACTAGTCACCCGTCCATGAAATTTCATTCTTTCCTAATATTATAATTAAATCGCCTCCAGATTCTATCCATCGATGGAGTACCAGTGACCCACATGAGTCGTCTGGACTGCGTTCGTCACCTGAAAGAATCTCAACTCGTGATTAAATTAATCGTCCGGTGTCGAGGTGCTCTGCGACCAAAGGTGGTCAGTGCAGAGCGGAAGTCGAGCCCAGAGAAAACTCAGCCTCCCCCTGAATTGCCGCCCCTCCCTCCACCCGTTCCCCCCCGAAAACTGAGACAGGCTCGTGGCTCGGCAGATGGTGATGCCAATCCAAGTCCAGTGAAAAAAATCCAAAATGGACATGTGAATGGCCGCCGTGGAGGCCCTAAATCCACGAATAACGATGGCTGTAATTCATCACCGAAAGCTAACAATCAGAAATCCCCTGAATTCACAAAAAGTAAACAGGTAAATCGCGCATAAAAAATTTAGCTCTCAATTAAGGATATCCAAGTATCTTTTGCAGTTTGGTACAAACTACACTAAAGATTCAATCATCTTCAATCATCAAATTTGTCAATTAAATTGCGTAAAAAAAATTAAATTTTGCACAGATATGTCATTCTTTTAAACATAAATAATTATGAGAAACAAACTCCATTAGAAAAATAAACCTCCGCCTAACTAATATTCGCCAATTGAATAAATAAACATAAATAATTATGTCATTTTTTAAAACATTCGATGTTTACAAATAAATAACTGCAATTGTTTAAATTTTCGCAAACCTTATTTTTTAGCCATGAACTCAATTTCTGGTAAAATTCTGCATATGAATAAATTTGTTACGATTCGGAGTACATGATTTTTATGGTAGAAAGTTGATTGTTTGTTGCACTTTTTAAATTATTTCATCAATCCGCCTCCAAAAGGAAACATTCTATTTTTTTCAGATTTTTAAAATGTTTCCTAACGGTTCAATATTAAGATTCAAATCAGATTGCCAATTGTTCATCGACAAAATCGCAAAAACAATTTTCTTCTCGTCCTTCTCAAAAAAAGAGAGATTCACACAGAAAACTTTCGGAATACTGTGGTGACAAAAATTTAACAAACCCCGAAAAGTTCAGAGCGTCGCATGACGATTTAATCGTTCACCTAATCCTTCGCTTTGTTTCTTATTCTCATTAAAACAACTGCTGTCTTATTAAAAAGAAAGCAACAAAAAATCGACATATCAACGTGGTCGTCACGTGTTACATTTTATGACGTAACGTACCAGGATTTTCTGACGTAACGTCCATGTTTGTGACGGCGTATGACAGAGGGACAAAGGAGGTCTAAACCATAAAAAACTCCTGACGTAATACTTAAACACGCCCTTATCATGATTCAGGAACCCCCCGAAGCAATGGTCTACCTCGACGCCCGTTCCCAGGACGGCTCCAGCACGCACGGAAGCACATCCGACGACACAGGCAGTTCAATGTCCACTGTAGTAGACAAAACCTCAGCCTTAGACTGTTTCTCGAGCGCCTCAACCACGTCAACAGCCTCCGAGAACCCTCCGGACATCCCAAAGGACTCCCTCGACCTCCTGGAGGCCTTCGACCACTTGGACAAAGACTTCTGCACTCCCCCCGACTACTTGCTCAAGCGTCTAGCCAATTCTGAGGCAGTGACCCACGTGGAATCCAGAGGCGAGGCTGGGGCCGTCGTTGAGAAGGTCACAGCAGTGGTGGCCCCCAACACAGTCCTCATAGAGGAAACGCTAACCCTCCAGCCTCCCCTCAGCTTCCAGGACGCCCCCCTCAGCTATGCCCACGAAACGAGACCCGGAATTTTCTACACAGCAGATTTGGCAGCCGACTCGACCACCCACTTCCGTCCAATTCGCGACGACGCCTCAACCGTTGAATCCGTAAATGGTGATGCTGAATCGTCTCAAAAAACCAACGCTACCCCAGCACCACCTCTACCAGTCCGTAACCATGTTAATAGAATCCCAGTGAACCAGATATCCCAGGACTCTGTCTCGGATGATAAACCTGACATCAGTGTAGCCGAGAAAACTGGTGATTCATTAGTAGTTCCACCAAAGCCATTACCCCGTAAAGACTCAAAATTAAAAAGAAAACGATTGCCACCACCGCCACCACCGCCAACAGCGCCGAGACGTGAAGCACCACCTGTACCAGTTCGTAATTTAGAAATATCAAAGTCAGTTGTTCGTGAAAAACCGGAGGTGGGTGATGTCACGGGTTTAGAAATCTCATCGTTGCGCAAAGAGCAACAAGTTCCCTCGATGGTTAATGAACCAATTGGAGGCCCATCACAATCACCCGAGGATAAAACCAGGGAGTTTAATGACTCAATAACAGATGAAAGTACTCCAGGATCGATAAATAATGACTCAAAAAACCCTGAAACCATTCCGAATGAGGAGGAAGAGGGACCGACAAACAAAGTCCTCGAGATAATCGAGATGAAAAGAGTGAAAGCGTTTCTTGAAACCGAGCATTCGCAGGAAAAAATCCTACTGGGCCAATCGAAAACGATCAACAACAATGATATCGAGTTTATTGAAGAAATTAAAGTTCCCATTCTCCCGTCCCCCAGGCACAAGAATTTTGGAAATTCTACCAAAACGTTGACCCCGGAGTCCCCGGATTTGAGCAGTCCGGAAGTGTGGGACGAGGCGAGAGAGCGCCGGGACGATGATTACGATAGGAAATACAGTGAATCGGATGACGAGGAGGAGGAAACTTACGCGTCATTGGATCAAATTGAGGATTTACAATCGCCTGAATCAGTGTCTATAATTATAACTAAAGAATTGGCGGACTCAGACAGTAGTTCGGAGAGTAGCGAGGACAATGGCGATGATTACTACTGGCAGAGTAATCTCGCAACGATTGGCGAGGAGGAGGAGACACCTTCGCTCGAGTACACAGCAGTGTAAGTTTCATACTGTCGAGAATTTTTGCCGAAATTTCTAGTTTACTTTTTGGAAATTCAGGAGCGATGTGGTCAAACGGTTTAAGTCGATTTTGGCTATTGGCCAGTTTTCAATGAATATCTCGAAATCTAAGGGAGATAGCAAAATTTTTCTCATAACCTTTTTCGTAGCACTCTATTCGGACTATAAAAAAGGTTGTTATGAAAATTTCGCTATCTCCCTTACATTCGGAAATATTTCTGGAAAACTCAACTTAAGACTGAATTGACTTAAACCGTTTGACCACTTCGCTACTGAATTGTTGTCGGGTTATGGTTACACTGGAATTTCGATGAGTTTTGTAATTGAAAAATCATAGTTCTGTGGAAAAATCAATGACTACTGTGAATTGAAGTTCAATGATTCCACGAAAGTTGAGAGAAAACGGGAAGATTCAGGGTAATTTGGTACTGAATATGCACGTTTTGATGGAAAATTTTAATGAGTTTCGGAATTGTGATCTTCGTGCTGCTCCAAAATTTTTAATTTCATTGAACGTTTGGTAGCAATAACGCAGATGCTCCAAAATTTTCGAAAATTTTCCTATATTTTTGTTGCATAGCAACGAGAGGGAGAAGTTCTGCAGATTAAAATCCCGAGCAAAATTTATCCCGATTGTTGATAAAAATTTTTCGTGAGAAAAATTTTCTGCAATTTTGGAGCACAAAGGGCATTCGGTTGGATTGTCCCATCTGAATTTTGACCCCAGAAATGCAGTATTTGAAGTTTTTGCGTATCAAAGCCATGTTCATAAAATTTATTTAAGAATAATTGCTTAATAAAATTCTTCATTTATTTTAACAGAAAATTATCGAAATAATTGTATGTCACTCCTCCGCAAGCCATCAACTACTGCATTTCTATTGGTTGACATTTAAATAGGGGAATAATCAGCGAAATCTCAAATTTCATCATTTTCTCTTTTTAAATCGAATTCAGTGTCGCTCTCCGGAAAATCATTAGTCAAACAACTGTCTATGAAATCTCATTTCTTTTCTAACAGTGTATCGTAATCCTTTATTGATATATTGGATTTGTACACAGGTGAGTGTGTGGGGGGGCGCCCACAGGCTCTGTTTCTGGTGAAAAATGTATCTGATCAATCACTGGGTGCATTACCCCTTCCGATACTACAGGTTCTCTCGGTTGCACAATAATCGACTATGAGTGATGATCAGTTTCCTCTGTTTTTATTCCACCCACACTAGTTTCACTGCGCTAAATCGATCAATGGGCAGATTAAATAGCCGACAGAATTACTTACTTGAAGATATACTCGTTAATAGTTTTGCGGTTACTGTTGTTCTTTTTGTTTATATTCGCGCTATTTTATGGAGGGGAAATGCAAACGCCCCTCCCACGTATGTGGGTTATCCCTGGGAAAAGGTTAATTGGGCACTCAAGGCGGGAAAAGATCTCAGTGATCATTCCTCCAAGCTGATTCGCACGCCCATGCCATTCGACCATTCATGCATCAAACACTGTAATTCGATATCCGAGTGACGCTAGGATTGGTAGATGACATTTTTTTATTTCTATTTGTCTAAGTGAGTGCGGCTTGAGGGGAAACGAGATCACTGAGATTACTTTGATTATTTGGATTCTCTAGGATTGGCAGTCAACCGTATGAAACAGATTTTTCAATTTTTCATGATGTTTTTGAATACGCGAATGTGCAAAATGAGACGTAACAAATCGAACGAATTTTTGTGGGGTTACTCTGGGGTATTAATTTTTATCAATGAATACAAAAGATTCTCTCCGTTTGTGCAAGTCCACCGGAATGAATTAATGAAAGCACAGCGAATAGTTGACGTATTGGAGTCAATGGCAGTTTTGAAATTACGAACCCATTCGACTACAGTATATTTCGTCGGTAGGACGACAAAATCATTTCTGGCGTAGAAAAGTTTTATTCGGTCAAGTGACGAGCAATATTGTCCGTCAAAACGCTTATTTTGATGATTTGGATTCTCCGGGATTGACAGCCAACCGTATGAAACAGATTTTTCAATTTTTCATGATGTTTTTGAATACGCGAATGTGCAAAATGAGACGTAACAAATCGAACGAATTTTTGTGGGGTTACTCTGGGGTATTAATTTTTATCAATGAATACAAAAGATTCTCTCCGTTTGTGCAAGTCCACCGGAATGAATTAATGAAAGCACAGCGAATAGTTGACGTATTGGAGTCAATGGCAGTTTTGAAATTACGAACCCATTCGACTATAGTATATTTCGTCGTTAGGACGACAAAATCATTTCTGGCGTAGAAAAGTTTTATTCGGTCGAGTGACGAGCAATATTGTCTGTCAAAACGATTATTTTGATGATTTGGATTCTCCGGGATTGACAGCCAACCGTATGAAACAGATTTTTCAATTTTTCATGATGTTTTTGAATACGCGAATGTGCAAAATGAGACGTAACAAATCGAACGAATTTTTGTGGGGTTACTCTGGGGTATTAATTTTTATCAATGAATACAAAAGATTCTCTCCGTTTGTGCAAGTCCACCGGAATGAATTAATGAAAGCACAGCGAATAGTTGACGTATTGGAGTCCATGGCAGTTTTGAAATTACGAACCCATTCGACTACAGTATATTTCGTCGGTAGAACGACAAAATCATTTCTGGCGTAGAAAAGTTTTATTCGGTCGAGTGACGAGCAATATTGTCTGTCAAAACGATTATTTTGATGATTTGGATTCTCCGGGATTGACAGCCAACCGTATGAAACAGATTTTTCAATTTTTCATGATGTTTTTGAATACGCGAATGTGCAAAATGAGACGTAACAAATCGAACGAATTTTTGTGGGGTTACTCTGGGGTATTAATTTTTATCAATGAATACAAAAGATTCTCTCCGTTTGTGCAAGTCCACCGGAATGAATTAATGAAAGCACAGCGAATAGTTGACGTATTGGAGTCCATGGCAGTTTTGAAATTACGAACCCATTCGACTACAGTATATTTCGTTGGTAGAACGACAAAATCATTTCTGGCGTAGAAAAGTTTTATTCGGTCGAGTGACGAGCAATATTGTCTGTCAAAACGATTATTTTGATGATTTGGATTCTCCGGGATTGACAGCCAACCGTATGAAACAGATTTTTCAATTTTTCATGATGTTTTTGAATACGCGAATGTGCAAAATGAGACGTAACAAATCGAACGAATTTTTGTGGGGTTACTCTGGGGTATTAATTTTTATCAATGAATACAAAAGATTCTCTCCGTTTGTGCAAGTCCACCGGAGCGAATTAATGACAGCTCAACGAAAAGTTGACGTATTCGATTCAATGACAGGTTTAAAATTTTCTACACCTCAACTGTAATCATTTTCATTATTAGGATTCTTTGGGATTGATTGTCAACGATATAAAACACGCAGCATTCAACATTTTCTTTCATTCTTGAATTCGTGAATGCGCAAAATGACGAAAAAATTGACCGAAAAATTTGTGGGATAAATTTACAGTGTTGATTTCCATCGGTCCACAGAAACAAATTAATGACAGTCCAACGAATAGTTAACGTATTCAATTCAATGACACTTTTAAAATTAGGCACCTATTTAACTGAAACTTTTTTGCTAATTCGCATTCTTTGGTATTGGCAGTCAACCATATAAAACATGCAATATTCAACATTTTCTTTCATTCTTGAATACGTGAATGTGCAAAATAGCAAAAAATTGGCCAAAAAATTCGCGAGAGAAATCTAGGGTATTAATTTCCATGAGTGAAAACAAAAGGCCCCCTTTGTTTGTGCAAGTCCACCGGAACAAATTAATGACAGCAAAATGAATAGTTGACGTGTTCGATTCAATGGCAGATTTGAAATTGGGTGCCCATTTATAATAGTTGCATAACCCCTTTCTTTGATACCTATAATTATCGTAGTTAAGAGGCCATTTCATTTTCAAAGTAATTACTCGTTCAGTCTATAAATATCCTTCACGATATATATTCACTGTTTTCAACTCTAAATGAATGTTACACTTAATTGGAGTCATTTATTAGCATATTTGAATGCTAAATTGATAGACTTTCTTTACCACATACCTCTGAATCTCTCACATCTCTCAACATACCTCTCTTTACTTTATAATGATAAAATCCACAATTTACAGTGGCGTGGGTGGATTTTGCGTTGGTAGCACCTATGCATAAACATTCACTCTCTTTTTTTTTCATTCTATTTCTCCTCTGCAGAAACAAAGAGCCTGAGGCCACCTCGATCATTGCTGAGCCAAGTGAACCATCGATTAGCCACAATAACGAGATAACCAGGGGTAAGTTAACACCAAATCCCATAAATTCTCAATCCACCTGAAAATTTATGACGGCGATAAATCCGATGACAAGGACCAAGACACGTGCATTGATAACGTGACCTTCACACTCGGCGCATTCTCTCCCGACAGAAAGGAAAAAAACTAAATATCAATTACTCCACGCTCCAACACCTCTCCTCCCCCTCATTTATTGTTCACCTACTGTACCTCATTTCTCATTAAATTGCTACACTCGAATGACGATTGACTCAATAGGTCAACAACCCCGGGGCTCTTTTGGGTAGGCGGATAAAAAGACCGTAAACCTAGAAAAAAAAACCATTCAATAAATAATCCGGAAATCTACTCTCAGTTCTCATACCAATTTTCTCCAAATTCCTCAACGCCTGAAAACTGGAAATTTAAAGGCGCCTTCCCTTTCCTTATTCCTTTTTTTTTCATGAAAAAAAAGGAGTGTGAGAAAAACCGGCTGGGTAACTTATTCGAACGACTGAGGTGAAAATTGGTCTTTATACATACCCCGTTAGGAAGCATGTGGGTGGGCAATATACGAGAGCTTTAAGAGTCATTATGCATGTGTGTACGTAGTCACAACAATATGGCGAGATTGTGGGCAAGAAAACCCTCCAGTACTTGGGTTGCCTGGACAAGCCAGTGGCTTGACCGCTCTCAAGGTCCTCTTCCTTCCCTCCGCCCCTCTCTCTCGCCCTCTCTCACTCTCCACCCCCTGCACCCCCTCTTTCTCCCTCTCCCTCTCATTCTCTCTCCACCGCCTTCCATGGTTTTTTCTTTATTCCTTCCCCCTTCGGGTTTCTCTCACTCCCGGTGGTTTAATCGCCTTCCTTTTCGAGATCTTTCACTCCGTAACTGGTCGAACTTGCAATCGAACCTCCGCCAATTCCCTCACTTCTATCCCCATTTCGCTTGCGACATTCCACTGTGGAATTTTTACGTGAATTGCTTCGCACTGTTAAATGTATGTATGTAAGCGAATCGACAGAGGCGACATTCCATTCCATTCGATACCAGAAAACTCACTGGGTTTGTGTATTGATACATGCTCTCCCTCCTCCCTCCGCCCCTCAGCCCCCTTTGGATGATGTCTACGTGTGTGTTGGGGGGCTTTGGGGGACCCTCTCCTTGGACTCGCGACGAGACTCGGCGCAACTAGTATACTGACCCAAAGATTGGCTGACTGCGCGGCGGCGCGCACGCCCCGCATCAACTTGTGTGTGACTGCCTGAAGGCACCTCGTTATCGAGATACTCCCGAGGTGCCCCTCTCTTTGAAAAGTCACTAACAACAATAACCTCAGGAGTTTATACCTTCGAGTTTCGATTTAAAGACATTTTACTTTTCTTTTTATTTTTTCAACATTTCCTTTTTCATTTGAGCAGTTTGGCTCGTAATGCTCGAGAGTTGAGGATTTTTTTATGGAGGGGTATGAGTTAAGGTCCTTTTTTGGAGGTGAACGAAAAAGGGTATTGTGGGGAGAGAAAGAGAGAGAGATTTTGGCGGGGGTTTTGCTGGGTTGGGTTGAGATATGAGTCACCTGAGGGAGGGGGGGGGATATGTCGAAAGGAATTGTTTCGCTTTGCTATATAACACAGGGACATTTTGGTGTCAGTAATTTTTTTGGAGTTGCGCCTCTTCATTGTATGCGAAGGTGTAAAATCATAAAACACGTTCATTTCAGTTGTAAATGCCTTGGTTTTATCAGGAATGCCGTTTAAAAGGAAGTATTATTTATTGCTAAACATTAACCACCTTATTTTTTGGACAGGGAGGGCAGCCGGCTCGCGATTATACATAGTGGTGGATGTAAAAAAATAAAAAATGAAAAATCTAAAACTAAAGCGACCATGACCAAAAGGGACTCAGAGGTCTTCGGCGTGATCGTAAAACAGTGTACCTCGAAGTCGGCGGTTATTACTGACAAAAGGGGTGATCGTTAAACGGAAGAAAACGATAAGTTTGAGAATAATGTGATTTTCAAAGACTCGACAGTCCAATTTCATTTTGGGTGGCAGTCAATACAGAAATAAAACTCTCAAGTTTAATTTATTTTCTTCACCAATGATGGCTCTGTCATTTTTACTCTTTTTCTCTCACTCTCGCCACTTCAACATCCGTAAGAACCATTTTCAAGAGCAAATATCTTGGAATGCCTCCTTGCTGGGGACACCCGGCGAATACCATTTCGTGGTATTATCCAGCTTCTTTTGCCTCCTCCTCCCCCTGCCCCGCCGTTTTGCTCATCGGTGCTGGTCTCCGTTGACTCGTTCCCCATCAGTGTTAAAGCTAAAACTTATATACACATGGAACACAAGATTGCAAGAGGAAGGATGCGCGATGTGGGGTTGGGAGGGGGGATTTCTCTTGACTTGGGGGCCGGTAGAATTATCCGATCCTTCTTCTGTCTTTCTTTCATTCTCAAACTGAACGTCCACAAGTCTGTGTCGCTGCGCTTCAAAGGGATCGGCCCCGACGAACGACACATCCGTTCCAGGGAATGGAATTCGCTTTGCTCAACATTTTTCATTCCCCCGTTTTTTCCATCCCCTCTTTTCCATTTTTATCTCCATTCGCCTTTTTTTTTCACTCGCATTCGATGCCGGTGCAAACACTTGCAGAGCAAACGAAAAGTCCACACTTTTATTTTCACTCCATTAAGGGATCGACTTTCGGACGTGAGGTTGCACGAAAATGTGTGAATGAAATTCAACTCCCCCGTTGAGTGGACAGGAAGAAATAAATAAGCCAAAAGATCACAGGTACACGTAAGGCGTGGCAAAAAATGAAAAAAAAAGGGATCGAACAGCGTGGAAACAAAAGAGTTTGTCCTTGGTTGTTCCTGCCGATCCTGCGAAGGATTCCATTGTGATGGTCACGTTGTCCGGATGCCAGAGACGATGCACGCTTGAGCGGACAGGTAATACGCCTCGATTAAATCGACCGAGTAATCTCTCCTTCGAGGGTTGCCCTTTCCCCTGGCCCCATGAGCATCGGGGTGACGAGACGGATAACGAAAAATAAGAGTAAAGGGTATTGAGAGAAAGAGAGATTGAAAAAAAAGAAGAAGGAAAAATGGAGTCACTTCCGAACGTCCGTGAGGTAGATCCTTGAGGTTGGTTCCGGTTCATTGGCCGTTGGACGAGGAAAAAAGCATTAGTTCAAGATATATATTTAGTTGAGGTGAATCTTCTTGATCGTTGACCGGTCGTTCTAGCCGCCCACGTGATCAAAAAACTATTGAAAAAGAGTTGGAGGATCGTAACCGGAAATATCGAGTTATTTCAGTGGCAGCATTAGCCTAGTAATTCTCATTTCACCCGTTTAAGTGCGATTAAGGGAGAGGGGGTGGGGGGAGAGAGATAATTTTTGTGTAGTAGCTTTGTGCCGAAGCGTAGAGCGGGTGAAGGAGGCGAAGTAGTGAGCGAGTCAGGCAGTGGAAAGGGGATGGCCAGGCGGTGTATTCCACTGGCTTGGTGTAGGGCTCAAAGCCGAGCTCCTCGGCAGTCTCACGACGACGCTCAAAACGTTAACAAGTGACCCCCTCAAGCGGGAGAAAACCAATATTTGGTTGATTCGTGTGTCATTGTTTATTTTGATAGATTCCTCTCATCAGTGGAATAAAACGAGTATTCACCAGCGTAAATTCATCCGTGGTGAGTCAATGGGCATTGCATTCATATTTATTTCATTGGTTCTGTGGATTTTTGGCTTCACGTCACAATATTTATTCAATCGGTCAATGCCTCTGGTGTTACATACTACTACGGGGCAACCGGTGATGTATAACTAACGTAACAGTTTTTGCCAAAAAGGAGAAAGAGAAAAGAAATGAAATGAGAGGAATATCCTGTTTTCTCCTTGCTCTTTATATTCGGGGCGTGAAACTCCATTTGTAAGGAATACCCGATTTTATCTTGTGACACGAGACTTGCATTAACTCCACAACTGGGTGGGGGAATTTACGATGCTGACCAGTTACACCATCACTTTTCGCAATATTTCCTTCTTTTTTTTCGCCGTTCATACCCTTCCTTCTTCCTTCGATTCTTCAGATTCCCTCTCTTTGTTTTATTTTGATAAATTTCGCTTGGGTGTATCACTGAGACAGCCGTAAATCATTTTAAATGAGAATAATGGATGGTTTTGTTTGTCAATTGTAAAGTGGGCATTGGTTTATACTCACTACATGATAGTTGTGAATCGAAATTTTTTGGCCTTGACAGTTTAATCCTTCGGGCTGGGTTCGAGGCCGAAATAACGACAGCTGGATCGCGTACACGTGATACATTATATTCTTTGGTTAATTTTGCAAGTCTCGAGGAACACAACAGGGGCTTCTCTTTCCACCTCAACCCACCTACCCCTCCGCCAGCTGGCAATGAGCAAATAACACCTGTGCTAAAACACGAGAATTCATTTTTCCACTTCTCTTACACTGGTAAAAAATTTTGTCTGAATTTTCCGTGGCAAATCCCGGAAATTTTTGTCAGGTTTAATTTCTACGGAAATTTCAGAAAATCTCGGCATTGAAAAATCAGATATTTCATTGATTTTCTGTTCGAATGATCTAAAAGTCAGTAAAGTACTTGATTTTTCTGTTCAATTATTTTCGTGAAAATTCGGAAAAAGGAGGAAAATTCAGGGAAAAACTGAAAATTTCTGTCATTTTGTTTCTGAATGTTCATGTTCCATTGAAAATTTAGTTAACACGTGAAATTTATAGCAGTCTAGTTGGAAAATTTATACGGTTAATTTTTTTTCATAATTTTTTTTCTCCTCATTGTCACCGGTAATTATCCCAATTGGATGGAATCCAGTGTTTTAACGGTAATTATTACGGATATTTTGTTTTGCGAGCTGAAATGACAGGAGCAATGCAGACGTCGTCACTTCCTTTAATCAATTAAGTGAATGCTTTCCGGTTATTTATAAACATTCGTCTTCATCATCGTTTGTGCGTCTGAACGCGAGGCGCCAGTTGAGTTGTCCGGTAAAAATCATATTAAATGGGTGAAAAAAATCAGCGGGAGGGGGAGAGGGGGAGGGAGGGAGAAAATAAGCGGAAAAATTGCCGAGACAATTAGTCCCATTCATCGGTTTGCCTCTTGACGCGCGCTCGGGGTATGTGCGTAAGCGTGCATGTGTGTTTCTTGGGCTTATTGAGAAGCAAGGCGCCACGGAGGTCTGTCCGTTAGGCTCGGGGTTTATTATTGAAACGCGTCGGTGCAGGGCTTCCACGATAAAACTTTGATCGGGATTAAGGGGATCAAGAACAGAATGTGGTAGCCTTTCTACTATATTTAGATCATTTCATCCCTGGAGGAGTCAACAGTTGACTCAGTCTGGTGGGTAGCCCTTGACCGGAATTATATACAGAAAATTGAAGCCATTTAATGATTTGAAACATTTAAGTTGAGTAATGAAATTAATTATGCACTGGTAGAAATTTTTTGAAATTTCATGGCAGATGTTGTAGTAATTCTCATGAGAGTGATGTTGAATCAAATTTGGGGAAAAAGTGGTTATGAAATTTCATGTTTTAAGTAGAATTCATGGAAATTCATGATTTTTCTGAATTTTCACAGAATAATTGAACTGAAAAATCAAGTATTTTATTGATTTCCAGATCATTCGAACAGAAAATCAACGGAATGTTTGATTTTTCAATGACAAGATTTTAAATTCGACTCCTATACAGCTAATTTCGTTTTGTTCAACATAAAAATTTGCGCCATTCATGTAAAATAGGCAAAAAATGATTCTTAAAATATTTAAAACATATTCTCAATTCTTTCAGACACTTTTTTGGGCTATTGTACATGAATGATGCAATTTTTTATTTAAAAAAACCGAAATTAACTGTGAGGGAGTCGAATTTCAAAAAACTAATTCGTAATTATTATTGCACACATTTTTTCAAAAATTTTGAAAAACAGGCCAATGAACAATAAACAATTCATTTTTTCGTACTACTTATTCATTCTTAGACATATATAATCGATCTTCCACGTATGAGTAATCTCGTTCCAATAGTCCGCGACTTTCAAAACTCACAGTCGTCTCCCCTTTAATTTAATCAGTGGAGTTTTAATGTTTTGCTAATTACGCCGTCATCTCGAGAATTGGGGATTCCGTGAAATCGTCTCCATAAAAAATATTCTCAGCTACGAGAACGGTCGCCTAACGTTTCTTTTTTGAATCACGTTTTAACACTTCAATAAAGAATTGTCTAGTTGGAGATTGAACGATCAAATTGATGAACGTTTTTTCGGCTTTTTTGGCCCACTTAACACCTTAACAGAATGAAGACATTATAATTCTGATCGTTAAGGATAAAAATAGGGTTCGACTGGATAGTACCCAGATGGGCGGTCCTCTCTCGTCAAGGTGGTAGTCGAAAAAGTATCAGAACACCCGCGGTTTACCACAGTTTTTAGGAGGCACGCGTGGCAGTGCCTTTGTGTGGTTGAAATAAAAATGGTAGTGAAGGCTTTAAAAAAA
Organism: Diachasma alloeum; assembly: GCF_001412515.2. Taxonomy (NCBI): domain Eukaryota; kingdom Metazoa; phylum Arthropoda; class Insecta; order Hymenoptera; family Braconidae; genus Diachasma; species Diachasma alloeum. The sequence continues at coordinate 1,281,221 of NW_021680342.1, read as the reverse complement.
GGGAAAGGAAGAGGGAAACATTTGAGGGATCGTCCAGCGTGTAATCGAGGCGCATTCGCAACTTGGGAGAGTGCATGGATTGGTGAACGCGTGGGTGGGAATGAATTACACTAAAAGGCTCACAACAAGGGAAGACTGGCTTGTCTAAAAAAGTATATATATGACTTTTTCACTATCAGACGCGGGGTGTGTGCACACTTCTCTTTCCATCGAAGGCCATTGCCCACGGAAATCCTCAAGATGTTTCATCTTCTCAATGTTTTTTCCCCTCATTTCTCCTCTCTTCGCCCCCCGAAAAAAAAACTTTCTCGTTCAAAAATAGAATATTTGTATCGAGGGGAAAGACGCGAGTCACGCGCCAAGTGAGCAGACTCCGGGTTTGAAGCTCACTGAATCCTAGCTGTTAGAAATTATGGGAGGGGGATTCATTCATATTTCAAAACGAGTTTTAAAATTAAATTCCCATGTGGAACGATGAATTGTGTCTACGGTAGATATTTATATTCATCTCTAACTTATATTGCCAATGGAATGGAGCTTTACAGAGCTCGAGGGCTTCAAACTTTACAGCGACTCAAACTTTTTCCGTCAGTCTTAAGATGAACTAAATATACACTCCACTCTGCATTGCCGGATGCTGGAATAGTTATCATTTATCACGGTTAACCATTTCAACTCTTTAAAACTGATTTTTGCTAATGCATGGGTTACTGCACCTGTCTGACAGGTGCCCCAGCAAATGCCCTCGTTCTCTCAATTTTCTTGCTTCCCTTCATTGTCCTTCATTTTTGAAGTACAAAAAGTTAAAAGGGGAAACGTAAAAACGAGTTGAGATGAAATAATCACGAAAAATTGCCACGTCCTCTTCAAGTGCACTTGCAAAGGCACTACCTACGGCTCTCGCTCTTTACCTTTTCCTTTTTTATCCTTTTCGTCTCATTTCCTTTCAACACCCAACCACCAATTTGTCATAATTATTATATTTATCTTTGTTATTCACTTAATCCCGTCTCTTGACCGCTCTTTCGACACGCTCCATGAGGTTTTTAAAAATGAGATATTGATGAATGTATGCGGGGGAAAAAAACGTTTAGTTCCTATTTTGCAATTTTGATGAATCGCCGCATTTGCATAATTTGGTACGATTATAATATGAATTTTCAGGGGCTTATGAATATTTAGTCGAGTTGAGTAGGCTTCTTCCATTAGATTGGTGTATTACTTTCCCGGCTTTGTTTGCTCTTCAAGAGGGACCAGTTCGGCTAGTGCTACCACTCAGCCAAACTAACAGGAGAATGCACTATTGGAAATTTTTGGGGTTTAAAGGAGATGCCACGAGGAATGCCACGCGGGCTTGACGCAATGCTTGCAATTATCAAAATAATCGACAAACAATTGGATGATTGCTTTCAATAGTTGCAAAAGTCGTATTAATTCTGTAACGCGTTCATTGTGGAATCTCTGTAATAACTTGGATATGTTTTTAAATTGAGATCACATTCATAGAATTTTTTATTCATCTTTAAATTCCAAATAATTGAGTTTTTACAAGGAAATTAGACATTAAGCTCAATTGACGTTCCAATCGACTGAAAATTCTACCGCACAAAGACACCAACAGTAGTGGCCTGAATTTTAATGATCTTCAGTCATTTCCATTGTATTATCTATGTGAAGACTTCAATCCAATCGAATTCTTCATTCCAACTATTCGATAATTTTACCGTTACGACACATTATGGAAATCCAATGCGAATTTTTGGGTGAGAAAAAAATTGGGGTTTTCTGTTGCCGATCTATTTTGCCAAGTTATTTTATATTCATAATTAAAAACTACTGTGGGCCGATTGCACCAAGCCCTGTGAACCACACGGAGAGAAATATTCAATAAAAATTACGTATCTTTTCCGTAATTCCGGAGCGAAATGTGACTGTAGGAAATTTTACGGAACTGTCACGAAATTTTTCCAGCGCGTTCCGTAATTTTTACCTGAATCTCCTGTGAAAAATTACGATAACGTCACTTAAATTTTCTGAGTCGATTCTGTGATCGGTGAGCGAACTGTGAGTTTCGTAATTTTTACTGAACATTTCTCTCCGCGCAAATAAATCGTCAGAATAAACTTATATCTGGAGCAAATTTATTCCACAGTCAAACGATTTTAGGAGTTCATCGTGAAGTGTTTTCATTTAGCTATTGGCTCGTGAATATCGAGTAAATACTTCATAATTAGTGGCATTATGGACACATCGTGATGATGCATCGACACACTACGGTTTTTGGTGAAATACCTTTGATGAACTTTCGATGAAAATTGATCGGTAGATTATTTTATTTTATTTTTATTTATTCCGATAGTTAACTGAGGATTTTCATAGGCTCGGTGTCACCGGGCCTATGGCTCAGTTGCACCAGCTTCAGTTAACTTAATCGTCAGTTGAGAAAAAATATAACTTTGGGAGTTCACGGGATTACCAGGGGGAGTGTCTAAAATTTATCCCGGGGAGAAAAAAAATAATTCCGGGGTTGAATTAGTATTCGCTCGCATGAGGCTGCAGGATAACAAAAAAATTATTCTTCAGGTCGAATGTTCAAAAATTATCACCCTCAGGACATAATTCACGCCGAGGATAAATTTTACCCCCGGGTTTAACTACTTAACAGGGCTTGGTGCAGCCGGGCCATAGTATAATATACGCCCGGTGCACCAGCTTCAGTGAACTAAACCGTCGGTTGAGAAAACATGTAAATTTGGAAGTTCGATGGATTACTCTGCCAGGGGGAGTAGCTGAAACTTACTCTGGGAACTAAAAATAAATTAATCCCAGGGTTGGATTAGTGTTAACTGGAATGGAGCTAGGGGATAAATAATAAAAAGGTATTTTTCGGGTTGAACATTCAAAAATTATGATCTCTAGGGTAGAATTCAGTCCGAGGATAAATTTTACCCTAGGGTTTGTTTGCTTAACAGGGCTTGATGCATCCCGGCCGTATACTACAGTATTTTTGATAGAGGATAGCTTAGCTCACTTTAAGTAGTTATGCAATTATGGTCAGACAAAAATCACACTATTTTATTCACATCGAGAAGAGAAAGTTTTGATTTTCAGGGACATGTCACTGCTTTTCAGAAATATGTCACTGATTTTCAATCATTATTCTTGTAATAGTTTAGCAATATTATGAGAATTTACACCTTCAAATAAGTTCACTTATCTTCATTGAAATTTGAAAAATAATGGAATAATCGATAATTTAAATTTTCAATTAACTATGAATTAAGTAATTGACAATACGGAATTGTCAATTGACTATTGAGTAAATAATTGAATTTTGCAAAAGGATTTTTCGATTAGCCAAGTAATCGTCAATTAATTCGGAATGTGAATATGTAATTGATGATAAATTTAATAGTTTAAAAATTGTAGGATAATATTAACTAGTTAACAGATGCAAAACTTAACTTCATTTGAAATTCATGATTATACTAATGCCCTGATCATTAGTGATTTCTATCACTGAAATTTGTCAATTGAAAAATTAGACATGGATCTCCTGAAAATCAGTGACATTACTCAGAAAATTAGTGGTAATTTCACTAGCTCTCCGTCATAATGAGTACAGCTCATATCCCCCCATTCTCCCCTATTATTAATTCACAAATTAATTCCCCAAAATATCTTCTCAATTTTCAACAATGCCTTTCCCTCTTCAATGGAATGAAAACCCATCGACTTTTCAACATCCGACAAAACTTTTACAAAAAACCAATAACAAGCGAGCGAATAACACGCGAATAAATAATAAAATAAATAAAAAGCCCCATTTCTCGAGCCATAATCTCTTTTCCCCCGGTGTACTTTAACCAGAGACCTCCCAAAAATTCGAGTAAACTGGTTATTCAACTTGGCGACATTGCGCCCAAAAGTACTGGGGCGTAGTTGTGAATTACAAGGAGTACAAAAAAGGGAGTGAAGTAAAGAGACCAAAATAAATAAAGAAATAATAATAAAAAAAAACGAGAAGATAAATAAAATGGAGGAATCGCTTGGATAACGGGGTCCAAATATAGTGTTGCCTTCCGAGTGTACTCTCTCTCCCCCTGTTGTATTGCGTATACGGGGAGAGGAGTTAGCTTGGACGGATTATTTCTGCGGTCAAGCCCCAGAGAGGTGGAGGAGAGAGAGATGGGGGGAAAACGTTGGTGTATAAAAGTGTAAAGAGCGTTCGCGGAGGAGGTAATACACCAGGGCTTGTGGACGCACTTGGGTACGAGGGACTGGGCGAGTAAGAAGTTAAGATGGTCCAGCGTCCGCCTCGTTTCATCTCTCTTTCTCTCCCCTGATACTGCCATCTCCTCTACCACTCTCCGCTGCAGCCGGAGGTGATGACCTGCTCAAGGCCACCCGCTCCCAACCTCTGCGACCGAGAGTACTCCTTGTTATTTTTATTATTATTTCTCTATCGTTTATTTTTTCTTCAATTAAACAGTGCAACTTTTTCCATGCACAGACTGTTTCTCTAACTATATTGTTTTATATAAATTAATTAAAAATTTATGAGGTCTTTGTTGGGTTCTTCTGGTGATTAAAATCTCTTCTTTCATTGAATAAATTGGAGATTTCAATGGAATTATTCATTTTTCATTCTGTGATCGAGATTAGCACTCGTTTCTTTTATTATTGTTGATTATGAGTGGTATTTTAGTCAATGAAATGAACCCCTCTTTCAGGAAATTATTCATTGAACAATAATTGCATTCAATTGACTCTCGTATGACTAATTTTCTCAATCACTGAATGCCTTTTTAACTATTTTGTTTGGATGAATAGTTGAAAAAATAGTATCATTCCCCGGTATTTGTTCGTGCTTCAAGTGCTCGACCTTGAGTAATTCTGCACACACACCAGGAACTTGGATGCGTTATTGTAACAGTGTATTACATGGCACGCACTTGCGTGTATACACCATAGCTAATTGGCGGGTATATATGCGGACATTCGATATAAAAGGATCGGGTCAAACGGAGTCAATCGCGCAGCTGTGTCCACCGCAGTGCCTATTACCCCGGATTCATTATCACTAGTCTGTTATCCCTTACCTCCCCCCGTTTTTTTTTTCTATTTATTTTCCCAGGTTTCTCAACTCTCGTACGATTTTTCTCCTCGTCCCTTCAGAAACAACATCCACCACCTGCGTTTATTTTTCTGTTTATCACTCGAAATACCAGTCGTTATCATTCGAAACAGTTTTAAAGACTTTTTTTCTCCTCAATTTATTCTTGCAGAGCGCGATGATACTGAACCGGTGAAGGAAGAGACGCCAAAAGCGGTGGATAAAAAACAGGATAAAAGTGAGTAAATTCCTTGCCGAATTCGTTTTAAGATAAACATTTCGTGAAATGATTTTTTTTTTCCACAAGCATTGAGGGAAGTTTAGCACTCGAGATGCCGCTGATTTTTTTTCTCACTCGAAGGAAAAACATCTCCAGTGCAGAGAAAATAGTGGAGAAACAGAGGAGATCTAACAATTAATTTTAATTGCTCGTGAAATCATGAGCCACTGCAACTGGATTGAATTAATTCATTCCAATGGTTTTGCCTCGATCAAAGAGGAGATGAAACAAAGTATCTCCTAAATTTATCAATATTTTTACGAAAAATAATAGTGTAACGTAACATTCTGAGAATTAGTTAACATCTGCCTGACATAGAAAGCTTCACCTTTACCACTACTCTCATTTATTTGAAAAAATCCTGCTATCCACGTGCATTTGAGAGGTGTCGAAGTAAGAAGGATGTACGTATTAAACCTCTATGGTTCTCCCCATCAGTTTGGTGAGAAGAGATCTCTCCCTCTCTCTCTCTCTCTCCTCTCGTTTTAACAGCGTGTCGGGTTGAAAAGATATCGAGATCGGCGTGAGACGCGTTCACTGCATGCGCCTCTCAATACTTGGTTAGGCACACTCGACGGGCTCGTGCCGCACTCCGAATCCATCGTGTAAATATAAAAGAGATGGGAAAAGGTGTGGAGGAGGTGTCGAGAGAAGGCCCCACGAAGTGCTCCACATTCAAATCTCCTCGCCTACTCCTCTTATGATATCTTGGCCTTAACCATTCCACTCTACTCTCATCCCCTCGCCCCCCCCCCCACCCCTCCCTGCTTTTGTTCCTTCTCTGTTGTTTCTTTTTTTCAAGTTCCTTTTTCACTATTACTGTATGCGCTTATAACCACTACGGTGAAAGTTTTGTTGGAAAAGATAATTCGCCCTCGATCCTTCAACGTTACCCATACAACGAACTTCACATTGAGATTCATGACTTAGATACATCACGAGTCTTGAAATAGGATCGAAAAAATTCATGAAAGGAAGCTCGATTTAATATTAACTTTGAACGTGATTTTAATCCTTGGGATGAGAATATTATGTTTTTTTTTTGTGGGGTTTTATCGATATTTTTTGTGGAGTAGCAAAAGGCCTTGCGTTTTTGGGAAAATTAAACGACAAGTTACGCTGACAATTTTCAGAAGAGTGACATTGAATTTGATTCAGGGAGGACGGAATCGTGAGATTTCTGGTTTCACTGAAAATTCAATGAAATTGCAGATTTTTGAGCAGGAGAGAACAACCGTTCCTCAACTCGCCTGAACTTTCAATAAATTCAAAATTCAAGGATAATTTTCTTGAATTTTCCCGATTTCTATCAATTTGCGTAGAATAATTGACCTAGAAATTACAATTTCCGTTCATTTTTTCATAAACCTTCCAATTTTCAATGACGAAATTCCTTGAAATTTCAGTGGTACTATGTCATATAAATTTGCAAGAAGTATAGCTTAAATTACAGCGAAATGACTGAAGTTGAATGTCACGACTTTTTTTTTTAAATCAACGAAAAAAGGTAAAGCCACTAGAGATGCAAATGCGTCTCATGACCTGTCATGTGACCGAGTATTTATGACGGCCACAATTCCCCTCTCCCCTCTTTATGGCAGTCAAAATTTGCAAAAAGAGTCATTTTTCATCTATATAGATGCAACTTCATTGTTTCATATAAATTTTTATTTTAATTAATTTTGTATTAGCCAAATGCGCATGTGCAAATGAAAATCACGGTCGTTTTTCATATTTGTTGTATTCACATCGTCACAAGTTAGAAATTAGTTACAACTGCAACTCTAGAAACACCGTTTGAGGTTTGACAAAGCGGGCGAATATTTTCGTGACTCGATACAATACCGGACAATAATAACATTAATGATAATAGTGATGAAGTCAGAATGAAGGTTGAATATTTGTCTGCTGTCGTTTATGTCTCCTGAAAGAATGCCATCGCATCCCTCTTTAGTAACCCTCCTTCAGGTCAGTCCAGTCATCCTTTTGTACCACTTGGGGTGACGCCCGAAAAGCGCTTTCCCTTGAGGTCGGCACGTCAGGGGTACTGTGAGTGTACGTCCGTCTGCGTGTCCATGCTCGTGTTCGGGTGTTTATATGACCGTCAATATCCATCTGTATAGATGGCTCGACAACAATTTGCTTACAAATTATTTGTGACCATCGTTTTTAGTTCTGAAGAAAATTTGTGCGTCACGTGACTGTCAAAAGCTCATTTTGGGTCATATGTCGCGGTCTAAAAAATGACGGTCATTCTGCATCTCTAGGAGCAAAGGATAAATTGTCCCTTTTAAAAAGTCATTTTTCAGTACTTTATTCTACATTTTTCTTGCAATGCCTTCGGATTTTTATGAAGTTACCGTCGGGGAGAAAAATATTTTTAATAAAATCGTCATTCAGTGCAATATGATACGATTCTGGTTCAACATTGTCTGCAGTTTTAAATCGCATTTGGTTTCAATTATGGAGATATCAAGAATATGTCAACACTCCCTGCTGTTTAAGTCTGGAATGCTCATGAGAAAATTTTCGAGCTAAAGACCTACACACACACAGAAATCCGTAACATTTGATTTCACTGCGAATGTGAAGAAAAAATCCTGTACATTCTGATATTCAGTTTCGTTTGAATCATGCAGGCATGAAAAATGTATCACCATTCGCAGCCCCCTCAGTTCCACAATTCTCATGAAATAATTCGCGAGATAAAACGTACAAGTCTTTCTGAATTTGGGACATTTCATTCCAAATATAACAAATTCATACATAGCTATCTCATTCACTTCCAATTACCGCGCAATAAAAAAATATAATCCCATTTATATCCCCTCAGATAATTCCCAGCACGTCATGTATAATGCATACTTCACACCAAATCCAAATACCACATATTTTTTATTAAATACCTGTTGAAAGGAGAAAGTCCAATTTACCCATTAACTCGATCTGCAATTTCAATCCTACGATAAAGCCATCTCCACCTCTCAATTCCATAAACCCCACCACATTAGTATACCTCTAATTAATAAACCGATAAAAATGTCAACACGTTTCACATTCTTCCTCCCACCAAATGCATAATATCTTAAATTTCTTCGCCTTCGCATGTCCCAGTACTTCATAACTTCACAATTTAATAGCCGGGAAATGTTATTTTAACCCCGTGTCTCCCACTGTGCAGCGGAAGGGGAAAAACAATTTACGTCACAGACACGAATGCCTTGAATCTTTATCAAATGAATTTTCAATAAATGTTCGAATAACTCAATTCACCTCATTGGGTCCTGGGTATACTTCGCTCCCACGAGGTGTTTCCGCATTCTGCATACCAGGCGTCTCTCGAGCAGAGCGAGAAAAACCAAATACATATAAAAATTCCGCAAAGTGCACCGAATTTGCAAAAAGCCCCTCTTGCATTAACAAGAGTCGGCTCTTTGACGTTGAAAAAAATTGGAAATCGAGACTAAAAAAACAAATAGTAGAGTGCTTGATATTTCACCCACCTAAATTGCTCACACGCCCATTAAAGAAACACTGGAAGACCATCACGGAGATGGAATGAAAAAGAAAAAATGGAAATAATAAAAATCCTCTCATGTACATTAATGCGGAGAGAGTCTAGGTGGAGCGTGATGTAATGCGTGAATCAGAGTGTGCGGTCATACAGACCGTTCTGATTCCTTCGACAAGCGCGCAACAGTCGAAGCTTATCGCTCTCTTGTTCACGGAGATTAGTCGGATAGTCGTGATCTAGGCGTCTGAGCGTTAAACAAAACTTGACAGTACCTTTTGTACGGATAAAAGGCATCATTCATCAAGGTCAGTCAATCATTTTTCTTCTCCTCGTTGAAGTCGTGAGATGATGAACAATAGCGGGGCTGCGATGTTCATCGCTCGTTTCATGGGAAAATCACTGCCGAAACCCTTAATCCATCTCTCCCTTTGAAATTCATCATCAATTAATTCTGAATTAGCGATTAACGATGTCCAAGTACTTTGGCGTTTTTTTCTCCAGTGGAATGCTTTTCTACTTTTGTAGTCGAACATCAGAACTCTCATTTGAGCCCCATTTGACCCTAAGTTTCCGGAAATTTTACAATGATTAAATTGTTTAAACTTTGCAGGTCTGAATTTGAATCTCGATATTGAACCGTTAAGAAACATTTTAAAAATCTGAAAAAAATAGAAAGTCTACTCTAATCCGGAAGATAGACGAAACAATTTAAAAATTGCGATTTCTATAAATAATGTGTAAACCATTAACTTTGCACCATGAAAATTATATTCAGAATTTTTTCAGAAATCGATTTCATGCCTAAGAAAATAGGGTTTCCGAAAGTTTAAACAATTTAAATTACTCACTTATAGACACCGAATGTTAAAAAAATTATTCGGTACAAAATGTGATTTGATCGCAGAATATTCACAATCTATAGTGTGGTCTGTACCAAACTGTAAAAGATACTCGGATATCCTTAAAAACTCTGTCACTATCTAATCGATTAAAAACCCCCCGTGGACCACCAACGGTTTCGCATTAATTAAACCCCAACTTCATTCATTCCCCACGAAGAAATTCCTAATACCCCATAATTTCACTTTTCGAAAACGTAAAAAATCGTAATGAATAACCCATTCGTACCATAAAAACCTCAATGGGGTGCAAAGAATGAGCATTTGATTGGTGCTCTCGATCAACCGGTTTAAACAATCCTCCTCCTCC